>NC_045436.1:136836582-136873561 GCF_002776525.5 Piliocolobus tephrosceles | reverse complement strand
CAGTGAGTTGAAGTCACACATCACAAAGCAGTTTCTCAGAAAGCTTCTTTCATGATTCAGCTGAGGATATTTGTGGTCTCGGGGCGCCACCGTGTGTCTTATTGCAGATTCTGCGAAAACACTGTTAACAAGCTACTGAATGAAAACTAAGATCTAACTCTGGGAGCTGCATTCACCCACCAGCTAGAAGTTTCTGAGAAGGATTTTCTGCAGATTTGTCTGAGGGTAGTTCATTATTCACCATGGGATTCAACGATATCCAAGATATCACTTTTGAGCTTCCACAATCTCATTGTCAGCAGACTCCTCCATGAAGAGTAGTGTAACACTTTGAAAGAAATTCACACATCACAAAGCAGTTACTCAGAGCGCTTCATTCCCGTTTTTCTAGGGGATAATTTCTTTTTCACCATAGCCCTCAATGACCTCCCAAATATCTTTTTGCAGATTTCACGACAACAGGTTTAGCAAACTGCAACAAGAAGGGAAAGGTGAATCTCTGTGTGGTGAACTCACACATCATAAAGGAATTTCTCAGAAAGCTTCTTTCCAGTGATTGTCTGAGGATACTTCCGTTTTCACCAATGGCCCCAATGCACATCGATATATCACTTTTCAGATTCCACGACAAGAGTGCTAGCAAACTTCTCCGAGAAATCAAAGTGTTAATTCGGAGAGATGAACTCAAATATCACAGAGAAGTTTATCAGAAAAACCTTTTCTCGTTTTTATTTTAGCATATTTCCTTTGTCAGCTTAAGCGTCATAATGCTGAGATATTTCCCAATGCAGATTTCTAGAAATCAGTGTTAGCAAACGGATCAATGAAAAGGAACGTGTAATTCAGTGAGTTGCATTCAAAGGGCACAATGCAGTTTCTCAGAACACTTCTTCTCAGTTTTCATCTGAAGATATTTTCTTTTTCGCCATAGCCCTCAGGACGCTCCAAATTATCACTCTGCAAATTCCACGAGAAGAGTCTTAGCGAACGGCTTCATGAGGAGAAAGCTGTAATTCTCTGAGTCGATTTCACAGATCACAATTAGGTTTCTCAGAATGCTTGATTCTCATTTGAAACCGAGGATATTTCCTTGGTCCCGTGGTCTTCCAAGGGATCCGAAATATCAGTTCTCAGATTCCCCAAAAACAGGTCTAGCCATTGGCTCCACGACATACAGGTGGAATTCAGTGAGTTGAAGTCAACATCCCAAAGCAGTTTCTCAGGAAGCTTCTTTTGCGATTGAGCTGAGGATATTTGTGGTCTCGGGGCTCCACGCTGTGACTTATTGCAGAATCTGCAAAAACACTCTTAACAAGATTCCGAATGAAAAGCAAGATATAACACTGGGAGCTGAATTCACCCACCAGAAAGAAGTTTCTGAGAAGGATTTTCGTCAGATTTGTCTGAGTGTAGTTCATTATTCACCATGGGATTCAACGATATCCAATATATCACTTTTGAGCTTCCACAATTTCAGTGCTAGCAGACTCCTCCATGAAGAATGGTGTAACACTTTGAAAGGAATTCACACATCACAAAGCAGTTTCTCAGAACGCTTCATTCCCGTTTTTCTAGGGGATATTTCCTTTTTCACCATAGCCCTCAATGACCTCCCCAATATCATTTTTCAGATTTCATGATAACAGGGTTAGCAAACTGCTACAAGAAGGGAAAGGTGAATCTCTGTGTATTGAATTCACATATCATAAAGGAATTTCTCAGAAAGATTCTTTCCAGTGATTGTCTGAGGATAATTCCGTTTTCACCAGGGGCCGCAATGCACTTCAAAATATCACTTTTCACATTCCACCACGAGAGTGTTATGAAGATGCTTCGTGAAGACTACGTTGTACCTTGGATAGATGAACTCACATATCACAGAGACGTTTCCCAGAAAGTACCTTTCTCGTTTTTATTTGATGGTAATTCCATTGTCACCATAAACGTCATTGTGCAGATAAATATCCCAATGCAGATTTCTAGAAATCAGTGTTAGCAAACGGATCAATGAAAAGGAAAGTGTGACTCTATGAGTTGTATTCAAAGGGCACAATATGGGTTCTCAAAGCGCTTCTTCCAGTTTTCATCTGAAGATATTTCCTTTTTCACCTTAGCCCACAGGGTGCTCCAAAATGACACTCTGCAAATTCCATGAGAAGAGTCTTAGCGAACGGCTTTATGAGAAGAAAGCTGTAATTTTGTGAGGTGATTTGACAGATCACAGTGAGGTTTCTCAAAAAGGTTGATTCTCATTTGTAACGGAGGATATTTGCTTTGGCCCCGTAGTCTTCAAAGGGATCCAAAACATCAGTTCTCAGATTCCACAAAATAAGGGCTAGCCATCGGCTCCACGACGTCCAGGTGGAATTCAGTGAGTTGAAGTCACACATCACAAAGCAGTTTCTCAGAAAGCATCTTTCTCGATTGAGCTGAGGATATTTGAGGTCTCGGGGCGCCACCGTGTGTCTTATTGCAGATTCTGTGGAAACACTGTTAGCAAGCTTCTGAATGAAAACAAAGATCTTACTCTGGGAGCAGAAGAAAGAAGTTTCTGAGAAGGCTTTTCTGCAGATTTGTCTGAGGGTAGTTCATTATTCACCATGGGATTCAACGATATCCAAGATATCACTTCCGAGCATCCACAAACTCAGTGCTATCAGACTCCTCCATGAAGAGTGGTGTAGCACTATGAACGGAATTCACACATCAGAAAGCAGTTCCTCAGAATGCTTCGTTCTAGTTTTTCTCGGGGGATATTTCCTTTTTCACCGTAGCCCTCAATGTTCTCCCCAGTATCATTTTGCAGGTTTCTCGACAGCAGGATTAGCAAACTGATACAAGAAGGAAAAGGTGAATCTCTGTGTCGTGAATTCACACATCATAAAGGAATTTCTCAGAAAGCTTCTTTCCAGGGATTGTCTAAAGATACTTCCGTTTCCACCATGGGCCTCAAATCACTTCGAAATATCACTTTTCAGATTCCACTACAAGAGTGTTAGCAAACAGCTTCGTGAAGGCTACCTTGTAACTCAGAGAGATGAACTCTGAGAAGTTTATCAGAAAGTCCCTTTCTCGTTTTTCTTTGAGGGTATTTCCTTTGTCACCCTAAGCGACATTGTGCTGAGAAATATCCCAATGCAGATTTCTAGAAATCAGTGTGAGCAAACGGATCAACGAAAAGGGAAGTGCAACACTGTGAGTTGTATTCAAAGGGCACAATGCAGTTTCTCAAAACACTTCTTTCTACTTTTCATCTGAAGATATTTCCTTTTTCACCATGGCCCTCAAGGGCTCCAAAATATCACTCTGAAAATTCCACGAGAAGAGTCTGAGCGAACAGCTTCATGAGGAGAAAGCTGTCATTCTATGAGGAGATTTCACAGATCACAATGAGGTTTCTCAGAAAGCTTGATTCTCATTTGTAAAGGAGGATATTTCCTTTGGCCCCGTAGTCTTCCAAGGGATCCGAAATATCAATTCTCAGATTCCACAAAAACAGGGCAACCCATCGGCTCCACGACATCCAGGTGGAATTCAGTGAGTTGAAGTCACACATCAAAAAGCAGTTTCTCAGAAAGCTTCTTTCGCGATTGAGCTGAGGATACTTGTGGTCTGGTGGCCACACCATCTGTCTTATTGCAGATTCTGTGAAAAATCTGTTAACAAGCTTCTGAATGAAAACAAAGACCTAATTCTGGGAGCTGCATTCACCCACAGGAAACAAGTTTCTGAAAAGGCTTTTCGGCAGATTTGTCTGAGGGTAGTTCACTATTCAAAATGGGATTCAACGATATCCAAGATATCACTTCTGAGCGTCCACAAACTCTGCGCTAGCAGACTCCTTCATGAAGAGTGGTGTAAAACTATGAAAGGAATTCACACGTACAAAGCACTTCCTAGAATGCTTCATTCCGGTTTTTCCCGGGGGATATTTCCTTCTTCACCGTACCCCTCAATGATCTCCCCATGATCATTTTGCAGGTTTCACGACAGCAGGGTTAGCAAACTGCTACAAGAAGGGAAAGGTGAATCTCTGTGTCGTGAATTCACACATTATAAAAGAATTTCTCAGAAAGCTACTTCCCAGTGATTGTCTGAGTATACTTCCGTTTCCACCATGGACCTCAATGCACTTCGAAATATCACCTTTCAGATTCCACTAAAGAGTGATAGCAAACAGCTTCGTGAAGACTACGTTGTAACTCAGAGTGATGAACTCACATATCACAGAGAAGTTTCTCAGAAAGTCCCTTTCTCTTTTTTCTTTGAGGAAATTTCCTTTGTCACCCTAAGTGACATTGTGCTGAGAAATATCCCAAAGCAGATTTCTAGAAATTAGTGTGAGCAAGCGGATCAACGAAAAGGAAATTGTAACACCGTGAGTTGTATTCAAAGGGCACAATGCAGTTTCTCAGAAGGCTTCTTTCCAGTTTTCATCTGAAGATATTTCCGTTTTCACGATAGCCCTCAGGGGCTCCAAAAAATCACTATGCAAATTCCACGAGAAGAGTCTTAGCGAACGGCTTCATGAGGAGAAAGCTGTAATTCTGTGAGGCGATTTCACAGATCACAATGAGGTTTCTCAGAAAGCTTGATTCTCATTTGTAACGGAGGATATTTCTTTGGCCCCGTAGTCTTCCAAGGGATCCGAAATATCAGTTCCCAGATTCCACAAAAACAGGGCTAGCCATCCAGGTGGAATTCAGTGAGTTTAAGTCACACATCACAAAGAAGTTTCTCAGAAAGCTTCTTTCGCGATTGAACTGAGGATATTTGTGGTCTCGGGGCGCCACCGTGTGTCTTATTGCAGATTCTGCGAAAACACTGTTAACAAGCTACTGAATGAAAACTAAGATCTAACTCTGGGAGCTGCATTCACCCACAAGTAAGAAGCTTATGAGAAGGCTTTTATGCAGATTTGTCTGAGAGTAGTTCATTATTCACCATGGGATTCAACGATATCCAAGATATCACTCTTGAGCTTCCACAATCTCAGTGCCAGCAGACTCCTCCATGAAGAGTGGTGTAACACTTTGAAAGAAATTCACACATCCCAAAGTAGTTTCTCAGAACGCTTCATTCCTGTTTTTCTCGGGGGATATTTCCTTTTTCACCGTAGCCCTCTATCACCTCCCCAATATCTTTTTGCATTTTTCACGACAACAGGGTTAGCAAAGTGCTACACGAAGGAAAAGGTGAATCTCTGTGTGGTGAACTCACACATCATAAAGGAATTTCTCAGAAGGCTTCTTTCCAGTGATTGTCTTAGGATACTTCCGTTTTTCACCATGGACCTCAATGCACTTCGAAATAGCACTTTTCAGATTCCTCGACAAGAGTGTTAGCAAACTGCTTCATGAAGACAACGTGTTAACTCGGAGAGATGAACTCACATATCACAGAGAAGTTTATCAGAAAGTTCTTTTTTCGTTTTCATTTGAGGATATTTCCTTTGTCACCCTAAGCGTCATTGTGCTGAAAAATATGCCAATGCAGATTTCCAGAAATCAGTGTTACCAAACGGATCAATGAAAAGAAAAGTGTAACTCTGTGAGTTCTGTTCAAAGGGCACAATGCAGTTTCTCAGAACGCTTCTTTCCAGTTTTCATCTGAAGATATTTCCTTTTTCACCTTAGCCCTCGGGGGCTCCAAAATATCACTCTGCAAATTCCACGAGAAGAGACTTAGCAAAAGGCTTCCTGAGTAGAGAGCTATAATGATGTGAGGCGATTTAACGGATCACAATGAGGTTTCTCAGAAAGCTTGATTCTCATTTGTAACGGAATATATTTCCTTTGGCCACGTAGCCTTACAAGGGATTCGAAATATGAGTTCTCAGATTCCACAAAAACAGGGCTAGCCATAGGTTCCACGACATATAGGTGGAATTCAGTGAGTTGAAGTCACACATCACAAAGCAGGACCTCAGAAACCTTTTTTCGCGATTGAGCTGCGGTTATTTGTGGTCTCGGGGCCTCACCGTGTGTCTTATTGCAGATTCTGCGAAAACAGTGTTAACAAGCTTCTGAATGAAAACAAAGATCTAAGTCCGGGAGCTTCATTCAGCCACAAGAAAGAAGTTTCTGAGAAGGCTTTTCTGCAGATTTGTGTGAGGGTAGTTCATTATTCACCATGGGATTCAACGATATCCAAGATATAACTTCTGAGCCTCCACAAACTCAGTGCTAGCAGACATCTCCATGAAGAGTGGTGTAACACTTTGAAAGGAATTCACACATCAGAAAGCAGTCTCTCAGAACGCTTCATTCCGGTTTTTCTCGGGAGATATTTCCTTTTTTACCGTAGCCCTCAATGACCTCCCCAATATCATTTTGCAGGCTTCATGACAACAGGGTTAGGAAACTGCTACAAGAAGGGAAAGGTGAATCTCTGTGTGGTGAATTCACACATCATAAAGGAATTTCTCAGAAAGCTTCTTTCCAGTGATTGCCTGAGGATACGTCCGTTTTCACAGTGGGCCTCAATGCACTTCGAAATATCCCTTTTCAGATTCCACGACAAGAGTGTTAGCAAACTGCTTCGTGAAAACTACGTGGTAACTCGGAGAGATGAACTCACGTATCACAGAGAAGTTTAACCGAAAGCCCATTTCTCGTTTTTATTTGAGGATATTTCCTTTGTCAACCTAAGAGTCATTGTGCTGAGAAATATCCCAATGCAGATTTCTTGAAACCAGTGTTAGCAATCGGATCAATGAAAAGGAAAGTGTAACTCTGTGAGTTGTATTCAAAGGGCACAATGCAGTTTCTCAGAACGCTTCCTTCCAGTTTTCATTTGAAGGTATTTCCTTTTTCCGCATAGCCCTCAGAGGGCTCCAAACTATCACTATGCCAATTCCACGAGAAGTGTCTTAGCGAACGGCTTCATGAGGAGAGAGCTGTAATTCTGTGAGGCAATTTCACAGATCACAATGATGTTTCTCAGAAATCTTGATTCTCATTTCTGACGGAGGATATTTCCTTTTGCCACGTAGCCTTCCAAGGGATCCGAAATATCAGTTCTCAGATTCCACAAAAACAGGCTTATCCATTGGCTCCATGACATACAGGTGGAATTCAGTGAGTTGAAGTCACACATCACAAAGCAGTTTCTCAGAAAGCTTCTTTCGCGATTGAGCTGAGGATATTTGTGCTCTCTGGGCGCCACCGTGTGCCTTATGGCAGATTCTGCGAAAACACTGGAAACAAACTTCTGAAAGACAACAAAGATCTTACTCTTTGAGCTGAATTCACCCACAAGGAAGAAGTTTCTGAGAAGGCTTTTCTGCAGATTTGTCTGAGGGTAGTTCGTTATTCACCATTGGATTCAAAGATATCCAAGATATCACTTCTGAGCTTCCACAAACTCAGTGCTAGCAGACTCCTCCATGAAGAGTGGTGAAACACTTGGAAGGGAATTCACACAAAACAAAGCAGTTTCTCAGAACGCTTCATTCCGGTTTTTCTCGGGGGATATATCCTTTTTCACCGTAGCCCTCAATGACCTCCACAATATCATTTTGCAGAATTCAGGACAGCAGGGTTTGCCAACTGCTACAAGAAGGGAAAGGTGAATCTGTGTGGTGAGTTCACACATCATAAAGGAATTCCTCAGAAAGCTTCTTTCCAGTGATTATCTGAGGGTACTTCCGTTTTCACCATGGGCCTTAATGCACTTCGAAATATCACCTTTCAGATTCCACGACAAGAGTGTTAGCAAACTGGTTCTTGAAGACAAAGTGTTAACTCGGAGAGATGAACTCACATATCACAGAGAAGTTCACCAGAAAGTTCCTTTCTCGTTTTTATTTGAGGATATTTCCTTTGTCACTCTAAGCGTCATTGTGCTGAGAAATATCCCAATGCAGATTTCTAGAAGTCAGTGTTAGCAAACGGGTCAATAAAAAGGAAAGTGTAACTCGGTGAGTTGTATTGAAAAGGCACAATGCAGTTTATCAGAACGCTTCCTTCCAGTTTTCATTTGAAGATATTTCCTCTTTTATAATAGCCCTCAGGGGGCTCCAAAATATCACTCTGCCAATTCCACGAAAACAGTCTTAGCGAACGGCTTCATGAGGAGAAAACTGTAATTCTGTGTGGCGATTTCACAGATCGTGATGAGGTTTCTCAGAAAGCTTGATTCTCATTTGTAACGGAGGATATTTCCTTTGGCCCCGTATTCTTCCAAGGGGTCCGAAATATCCTTTCTCAGATTCCCCAAAAACAGGGCTAGCCAGCGGCTCTATGACACACAGGTTGAATTCAGGGAGTTGAAGTCACACATCACAAAGCAGTTTCTCAGAAAGCTTTTTTCGCGATTGAGCTGAGGATATTTGTGGTCTCCGGGGACCACCGTGTGTCTTATTGAAGGTTCTGCGGAAACACTATTAAGAAGCTTCTGAATGAAAACAAAGATCTAACTCTGGGAGCTGCATGCACCCACAAGTAAGAAGTTTCTGAGAAGGCTTTTCTGCAGATTTGTCTGAGGGTAGTTCATTATTCATCATGGGATTCAACGATATCCAAGATATGACTTCTAAGCTTCCACAAACTCAGTGCTAGGAGACTCCTCCATGAAGACTGGTGTAACACTTTGAAAGGAATTGACACATCACAAAGCAGTTCCTCAGAACGCTTCATTCCGGTGTTTCTCGGGGGATATTTCCTTTTTCACCGTAGCCCTCAATGACCTCCCCAATATCATTTTGCATGTTTCATGACAACAGGGTTAGCAAACTGCTACAAAAAGGGAAAGGTGAATATCTGTGTGGTGAATTCACACATCATAAAGGAATTTCTCAGAAAGCTTCTTTCCAGTGATTGCCTGAAGATACTTCCGCTTTCAGCAAGGGCCTCAATACACTTCAAAATATCACTTTTCAGTTTCCACGACAAGAGTGTTAGCAAACTGCTTCGTGAAGACTACGTTGTAACTCGGAGAGATGAACTCACATATCACAGAGAAGTTTATCAGAATGTCCCTTTCTCGTTTTTATTTGAGGATATTTCCTTTGTCACCCTAAGCGTCATTTTGCTGAGAAATATCGCCATGCGGATATCTAGAAAACCGTGTTAGCAAACGGATCAATGAAAACGAAAGTGTACCTCTTTGAGGTGTATTCAAAGGGAACAAAGCAGTTTCTCAGAACACTTCTTTCCAGTTTTCATCTGAAGATAATTCCTTTTTCACCATAGCCCTCAGGGGGCTCCAAAATATCACTCTGCAATTTCCACGATAAGAGTCTTAGCGAACAGCTTCATGAGGAGAAAGCTGTAATTCTATGAGGCGATTTCACGGACCGCAATGAGGTTGCTCAGAATACTAGATTCTCATTTGTGACGGAGGATATTTCCTTTGGCCCCGTAGTCTTCCAAGCGATCCGAAATAGCACTTCTCAGATCCACAAAAAGAGGGCTAGCCATCCGCTCCAGGACACACAGGTGGAATTCAATGAGATGATATCACACATCACAAAGCAGTTTCTCGGAAAGTTTCTTTCACGAATGAGCTGAGGATAATTGTGGTCTCGGGGCATCACGGTGTGTCTTATGGCGGATTCTGAGAAAACACTGTTAACAAGCTTCTGAATGAAAGCAAAGATCTAACTCTGGGAGCTGTATTCACCCACAAGAAAGAAGTTTCTCAGAAGGCTTTTCTGCCGATTTATCTGAGGGTAGTTCATTATTCACCATGGGATTCAATCATATACAAGATATCACTTCTGAGTTTCCACAAACTCAGTGCTAGCCCACTCTTCTATGAAGAGTGGTGTAACACTTGGAAAGGAATTCACACATCACAAAGCAGTTTCTCAGAACGCTTTATTCCGCTTTTTCTCGGGGGATATTTCCTTTTTCACTGTAGCCCTCAATGACCTCCCAAATATCATTTTGCAGGTTTCAAGACAACAGGGTTAGCAAACTGGTACAAGAAGGGAAAGGTGAATCTCTGTGAGGTGAATTAACACATCATAAAGGAATTTCTCAGAAAGCTTCTTTGCAGTGATTGTCTGAGGATACTTCCGTTTTCTCCATGGGCCTTAATGCTCTTCGATCTATTACTATTGAGATCCCGCGACAAGAGTGTTAGCAAAATGCTTCGTTAAGACTACGTTGTAACTCGGAGAGATTAACTCACATATCACAGAGAAGTTTATCACAGAGTCCCTTTCTCATTTTTATTTGCGGATATTTCCTTTGTTACGCTAACCGTCGTTGTGCTGAGAAATATCCCAATACAGATTTCTAAAAATCAGTGTTAGCAAACGAAACTATGAAAAGTAAAGTATAACTCTGTGAGTTGTATTCAAAGGGCACAATGCGGTTTATCAGAACGCTTCTTTCCAGTTTTCATGTGCAGATATTTCCTTTTTCACCTTAGCCCTCAGGGGGCTCCAAAATATCACTCTGCAAATTCCATGAGAAGAGTCTTAACGAACGGCTTCATGAGGAGAAAGCTGTAATTCTGTGAGGCGATTTCCCAGTTCGCAATGAGGTTTCTCCGAAAGCTTGATTCTCATTTGTAACGGAGGATATTTCCTTTGGCCCCATAGTCTTCCAAGGGATCCGAAATATCAGTTCTCAGATTCCACAAAAACAGGCTAGCCATCGCCTGCACGCCATAGAGGTGGAATTCAGTATGTTGAAGTCACACATCAAAAAGCAGTTTCTCAGAAAGCTTCTTTCGCGATTGAGCTGAGGATATTTGTGGTTTCTGGGCGCCACCTTGGGTCTTATTGCAGATTCTTCGAAAAAACTGTTAACAAGCTTCTGAATGAAAACAAAGATCTAACTCTGGGAGCTGCATTCACCCACAAGAAGCAGTTTCTGTGAAGGCTTTTCTGCAGATTTGTCTGAGCGTAGTTCTTTATTCCCCATGGGATTCAATGATATCCCAGATATCACTTCTGAGCTCCCACAGACTCAGTGCTAGCAGACTCCTCCATGAAGAGTGATGTAACACTTTGAAAGGAATTCACACATCACAAAGCCGTTTCTCTGAACGCTTCATACCGGTTTTTCTCGTGGGATATTTCCTTTTTCACCGTTGCCCTCAATGACCTCCCCAATATCACTTTGCAGATTTCACAACAGCAGGGTTAGCAAACTGCTACAAGAAGGGAAAGGTGAGTCTCTGTGTGTTGAACTCACACATCATAAATTAATTTCTCACAAAGCTTATTTCCAGTGATTATCTGAGGAGAGTTCCGTTTTCACCATGGGCCTCAATGTACTTCGAAATATCACTTTTCACATTCCACGACAACAGTGTTAGCAAACTGCTTCGTGAAGACAAAGTGTTAACTCGGAGAGATGAATTCACATATCACAGAAAAGTTTATCAGAAAGTTCATTTCTCGTTTTTATTTGAGGATATTTCCTTTGTCACCCTAAGCGTCATTGTGCTGAGAAATATCCCAATGCATATTTCTACAAATCAGTGTTGGAAGACAGATCAATGAAAAGGAAAGTGCAGCTCTGTGAGTTGTATTCAAAGGGCACACTGCAGTTTCTCAGAAGGCTTCTTTCCATTAAACATCTGAAGATATTTTCTTTTTCACCATATCCTTCAGGGGTTCCAGAATATCACTCTGCAAATTCCATGAGAAGAGTCTTAGCGCACGGCTCCATGAGGAGATTGCTGTAATTCTGTGAGGCTCTTTCACAGATCACAATGTTGTTTCTCAGAAAGCTTGATTCTCATTTGTAATGGAGGATACATCCTTTGGCCCCGTAGACTTCCAAATGATCCGAAATATCAGTTCTCAGATTCCACAAAAACAGGGCTAGCCATCGGCTCCATGACATACAGGTGGAATTCAGTGAGTTGAAGTCACACATCACAAAGCAGTTTCTCAGAAAGCTTCTTTCGCGATTGACCTGAGGATATTTGTGGTCTCGGGGTGCCACCGTGTGTCTTATTGCAGATTCTGCGAAAACCCTGTTAACAAGATTCTGAATGAAAACAAAGGTTTAAATCTGGGAGCTGAATTCACCCAAAACAAAGAAGTTTCTGAGAAGGCTTTTCGGCAGATTTGTCTGAGGGTAGTTCACAATTCACCATGGGATTCAACGATATCCAAGATATCACTTCTGAGCTTCCAAAAACTCAGTGCTAGCAGACTCCTCCATGAAGAGTGGTGTAACACTTGGAAAGGAATTCACACATCACAAAGCTGTTTCTCAGAACGCTTCATTCCGGTTTTTCTTGGGGGATATTTCCTTCTTCACCGTAGCCGTCAAAACCTCCACAATATCATTTTGTAGGGTTCACGCAACAGGGTTAGCAAACTGCTAAAAGAAGGGAAAGGTGAATCTGTGTGGTGAATTCACACATCATAAAGGAATTTCTCAGAAAGCTTCTTTCCAGTGATTGTCTGAGGAAACTTCCGTTTTAACCATGGGCCTCAATGCACTTCGAAATATCACTTTTCAGATTCCACGACAAGAGTGTTAGAAAACAGCTTCGTGAAGACTACGTTTTACCTCGGAGAGATGAACTCACATATCACAGAGAAGCTTATCAGAAAGTCCCTTTATCGTTTTTATTTTAGGATATTTCCTTTGTCACTCTAAGCGTCATGGTGCTGAGAAATACCCCTATGCACGTTTCTAGAAATAAGTGTGAGAAAATGGATCAACGAAAAGGAAAGTGTAACTCTGTGAGTTGTATTCAAAGGGCACAATGCAGTTTCTCAGAACGCCTCACTACTGTTTTCATCTGAAGATATTTACTTTTTCACCATAGCCCTCAGTGGGCTCCAAAATATCACTCTGCAATTTCCACGACAAGAGTCTTAGCGAACGGCTTCATGAGGAGAAAGCTGTAATTCTGTGAGGCGATTTCACGGATCACAATGAGGTTTTTCAGAAAGCTTGATTCTCATTTGTAATGGAGGATATTTCCTTTGGCCCCATAGTCTTCCAACGGATCCGAAATATCAGCTCTAAGATTCCTCAAAAACAGGGCTAGCCATCAGCTCAACGACATACACGTAGAATTCACACATCACAAAGCAGTTTCTCAGAAAGCTTCTTTCGCGATTGAGCTGAGGATATTTTTGGTCTCGGGGTGCCACCGTGTGTCTTATTGCAGATTCTGCGGAAACATTGTTAACAAGCTTCTGAATGAAAATAAAGTTCTAAGTCTGGGATCTGAATTTGTCCACTAGAAAAGAGTTTCTAAGAAGGCTTTTCTGCAGATTTGTCTGAGTGTAGTTCATTATTCACCATGAAATTGAACGATATCCAAGACATTCTTTCTGAGCTTCCACAAACTTAGTGCTGGCAGACTCCTCCATGAAGAGTGGTGAACACTTGGAAAGGAATTTACACATCACAATGCAGTTTCTCAGAATGCTTCATTCCGGTTTTTCTTGGGGGATATTTCCTTTTTCACAGTAGCCCTCAATGACCTCCCCAATATCATTTTGCAGATTTCACTACAGCAGGGTTAGCAAGTGAATCTCTGTGTGGCGAATTCACACATCATAAAGGAAATTCTCAGAAAGCTTCTTTCCAGTGATTGTCTGAGGATAGTTCCGTTTTTTTTTTTTTTTTTTTTTTTTTTTTTTTTTTTTTTTTTTTTTTTTGAGACGGAGTCTCGCTCTGTCACCCAGGCTGGAGTGCTGTGGCCGGATCTCAGCTCACTGCAAGCTCCGCCTCCCGGGTTCACGCCATTCTCCTGGCTCAGCCTCCCGGGTAGCTGGGACTACAGGCGCCGCCACCTCGCCCGGCTAGTTTTTTATAGTTTTTAGTAGAGACGGGGTTTCACCGTGTTAGCCAGGATGGTCTCGATCTCCTGACCTCGTGATCCGCCCGTCTCGGCCTCCCAAAGTGCTGGGATTACAGGCTTGAGCCACCGCGCCCGGCGATAGTTCCGTTTTCACCATGGGCCTCAATGCACTTCGAAATATCACTTTTCCGATTCCACGACAAGAGTGTTAGCAACCGCTTTGTGAAGACAAAATGTTAACTTGGAGAGATGACCTCACATATCACAGAGAAGTTTATCAGAAATATCCTTTCTCCTTTTTATTTGAGTGTATTGCCTTTGTCACCCTAAGCGTTGTTGTGCTGAGAAATATCCCAATGGAGATTTCTAGAAATCAGTGTAAGCAAACGGATCAATGAAAAGGAAAGTGTAACATTGTGAGTTGTGTTCAAAGGGCACAATGCAGTTTCTCAGAACGCTTCTTTCCAGTTTTCATCTGAAGATATTCCCTTTTTCACCATAGCCCTCTGGGGCTCTAAAATATCACTCTGCAAATTCTACCAGAACAGTCTTAGCGAAAGGCTTCATGAGGAGAAAGCTGTAATTTGAAGAGGCGATTTCACAGATCACAATGAGGTTTCTTAGAAAGCTTGATTCTCATTTCTAATGGAGGATATGTCCTTTGACCCCGTAGTCTTCCAAGGGATCCGAAATATCTGTTCTCAGATTCAACAAAAACAGGGCTAGCCATCAGCTCCACAACATACAGGTGGAATTCAGTGAGGTGAAGTCACACATCACAAAGCAGATTCTCTGAAAGCTTCCTTCGCGATTGAGCTGAGGAGATTTGTGGTCTCGGGGCGCCACCTTGTGTCTTATTGCAGATTCTGTGAAAACACTGTTAACAAGCTTCTGAATGAAAACAAAGATCTAATTCTGGGAGTTGAATTCTCCATCAAGGAAGAAGTTTCTGAGAAGGCTTTTCTGCAGATTTGTCTGAGGGTAGGTCATTATTCACTATGGGATTCAACGATATCCAAGAAGTCACTTCTGAGCTTCTCAAACTCAGTGCGAGCAGACTCCTCCATGAAGAGTGGTGTAACACTTTGAAAGGAATTCACACATCATAAAGCAGTTTCTCAGAACGCTTCATTCCGCTTTTCCTCGGGGGATATTTCCTTTTTCACCTTAGCCCTCAACGACCCCCCAGTATCATTTTGCAGATTTAAGGACAGCAGGGTTAACAAACTGCTACAAGAAGGGAAAGGTTAATCTCTGTGTGGTGAACTCACACATCACAAAGGAATTTCTCAGAAAGATTCTTTCCAGTGATTTTGTTAGAATACTTCCGTTTTCACCATGGGCCTCAATGCTCTTCGAAATATCACTTTTCAGATTCCACGAAAAGAGTGTTAGCAAACTGCTACGTGAAAACAAAGTGTTAACACGGAGAGATGAACACACATATCACAGAGAAGTTTATCAGCATGTCCCTTTCTCGTTTTTATTTGAATATATTTCCTTTGTCACCCTAAGCGTCATTGTGCTGAGAAACATCCCAATGCAGATTTCTAGAAACCAGTGTTAGCAAACGGATCAATGAAAAGGAAAGGGTAACTCTGTGAGTTGTATTCAAAGGGCACAATGCAATTTCTCTGAACGCTTCTTTGCAGTTTTCATCTGAAGATATTTCCTTTTTCACCATAGGCTTCAGGGGGCTCCAAAATATCACTCTGCAAATTGCATGAGAAGAGTCTTAACGAAAGGCTTCATGAGGAGAAAGCTGTATTTCTCTGAGGCGATTTGACAGATCGCAATGAGGTTTCTCAGAAAGCTTGATTCTCATTTGTAATTGAGAATATTTCCTTTGGCCCCATAGTCTTCCAAGGGATCCAAAATATCGGTTCTCCGATTCCACAAAAAGAGGGCTAGCCATCGGCTCCACAACATACAGGTGGAATTCAGTGACTTGAAGTCACACATCACAAAGCAGTTACTCAGAGAGCTTCTTTCGCAATTGAGCTGAGGATATTTCTGGTCTCGGGGCGCCACCGTGTGTCTTATTACAGATTCTGCGGAAACACTGCTAACAAGCTTCTGAATGAAAACAAAGATCTAACTGTGGGAGCTGCATTCACACACAAGAAAGAAGTTTCTGAGAAGGCTTTTCTGCAGAATTGTCTGAGGGTAGTTCATTATTCACCATGGGATTCAACGATATCCAAGATATCACTTCTGAGCCTCCAGGAACTGAGTGCTAGCAGAGTCCTCTATTAAGAGGTGTGTAACACTTTGAAAGGAATTCACACATCACAAAGCAGTTTCTCAGAACGCTTCATTACGATTTTTCTCGGGGGTTATTTCCTTTTTCACCGTAGCCCTTAATGCCCTCCCCAATATCATTTTGCAGATTTCACAACAACAGGGTTAGCAAACTGCTACAAGAAGGCAAAGGTGAATCTCTGTGTGGTGAATTCACACATCATAAAGTAATTTCTCAAAAAGCTTCTTTCCAGTGATTGTCTGAGGATACTTCCGTTTTCACCATGGGCCTCAATGCACTTCGAAATAGTACTTTTCAGATTCCTGGACAAGAGTGTTAGCAAACTGCTTCATGAAGACTACGTTGTAATTCGGAGAGATGAACTCACATATCACAGAGAAGTTTATCAGAAAGTCGCTTTCTCATTTTTCTTTGAGGCTATTTCCTTTGTCACCCTGAGGGTCATTGTGCTGAGAAATATCCCAATGCAGATTTCTAGAAACCAGTGTTAGCAAACGGATCAATGAAAAGGAAAGTGTAACTCTGTGAGTTTTATTCAGAGGGCACAATGCAGTTTCTCAGAATGCTTCTTTCCAGTTTTCATCTGAAGATATTTCGTTTTTCACCATAGCCCTTAGGGGGTTTCAAAATGTCACTCAGCAAATTCCACGAGAGGAGCCTTAGCGAAAGTCTTCATGAGGAGAAAGCTGTAATTCTGTGAGGCGATTTCACAGATCACAATGAGGTTTCTCAGAATGCTTGATTCTGATTTGTAACGGAGGATATTTCCTTTGGCCCCGTAGACTTCCAAGGGATCCGAAATATCAGTTCTCAGTTTCCACAAAAAGAGGGGTAGCCATTGGTTCCACGACATCCAGGTAGAATTCAGTGAGTTGAAGTCAAACATCACAAAGCAGTTTCTCAGATCGTTTCATTCAGGTTTTTCTCGGGGATTATTTCCTTTTTCACTGTAGCCCTTAATAACCTCCCCAATATCATTTTGTAGATTTCACAATAACAGGGTTAGCAAACTGCTACAAGAAGGGAAAGGTGAATCTCTGTGTGGTGAATTCGCAGATCATAAAGTAATATTTCAGAAAGCTTCTTTCCAGTGATTGTTTGAGGATACTTCCATTTTTACCATGGGCCTCAATGCACTTCCAAATATCAGTTTTCAGATTCCACGACAAGGGTGTTAGCAAACTGCTTCGTGAAATCTACGTTGTAACGTGGAGAGATGAATTCACATATCACAGAGAAGTTTATCAGAAAGTCCCTTTCTCGTTTTCATTTGAGGATATTTCCTTTGTCACCCTAAGCGTCATTGGCCTGAGAAATATCCCAATGCAGATTTCTAGAAACCAGTGATAGCAAACGGCTCAATGAAAAGGAAGGTGTAACTCTTTGAGTTGTATTCAAAGGGCACAATGCAGTTTCTCAGAACGCTTCTTTGCAGTTTTCATCTGAAGATATTTCCTTTTTCACCATAGCCCTCAGGGCGCTCCAAAATATCACACTGCAAATTCCACGAGAAGAGACTTAGGGAACGGCTTCATGAGAAGAAAGCTGTAATTCTGTGAGACGATTTCACAGATCGCAATGAGGTTTCTCATAAAGCTTGATTCTTATTTGTAACGGAGGACATTTCCTTTGGACCCGTAGTCTTCCAAGGGATTCGAAATATCAGTTCTCTGATTCCACAAAAACAGGGCTAGCCATCGGCTCCACGATATACAGGTGGAATACAGTGAGTTGAAGTCACATATAACAATGAAGTTTCCCAGAAAGCTTCTTTCGCGATTGAGCTGAGGATATTTGTGGTCTCAGGGCGCCACCCTGTGTCTTATTGCAGATTCTGCAAAACCACTCTTAACAAGCTTCTGAATGAAAACAAAGTTCTAACTCTGGGAGCTACATTCACCCACAAGAAAGAAGTGTCTGAGAAGGCTTTTCTGCAGATTTGTCTGAGGGTAGTTCATTAATCACCATGGGATTCAACGATATCCAAGATATCACTTCTGAACATCCAGAAACTCAGTGCTAGCAGACTCCTCCATGAAGAGTGGTGAAACACTTTGAAAGGAATTCACACATCACAAAGCAGTTTCTCAGAACGCTTCATTCCTGTGCTTCTAGGGGGATATGTCCTTTTTAACCGTAGCCCACTATGACCTCCCCAATATCATTTTGCAGGTTTCACGACAGCAGGGTTAGGAAACTGCTACGAGAAGGGAAAGTTGAATCTCTGTGTGGTGAATTCAAACATCATAAAGGAATTTCTCAGAATGCTTCTTTCCAGTGATTGTCTGAGGATAGTTCCGCTTTCACCATGGGCCTCAATGCACTTCGAAATATCTCTTTTCAGATTCCACGAAAAGAGTTTTAGCAAACTGCTTTATGAAGACAAAGTGTTAACTTGGAGAGTTGAACTCACATATCACAGAGAAGTTCATCAGAAAGTTCCTTTCTCTTTTTTATTTGAGGATGTTTCCTTTGACACCCTAAGCATCATTGTGCTGACAAATATCCCAAAGCACATTTCTGAAATCAGTATTAGCAGACGGATCAATGAAAAGGAAAGTGTAACTCTGTGAGTTGTCTTCAAAGGGCACAATGCAGTTTCTCAGAACGCTTCTTTCCAGTTGTCATCTGAAGATATTTCGTTTTTCACCATAGCCCTCAGGGGGCTCAAAAATATCACTCTGCAAATTCCACAAGAAGAGGCTTTGTGAACGGCTTCATGAGGAGAGAGCTGTAATTCTGATAGGCGATTTCACAGATTACAATGAATTTACTCAGAAAGCTTGATTCTCATTTGTAACGGAGGATATTTCCTTCGGCACCGTAGTCTTCCAAGGGATCCGGAATATCAGTTCTCAGATTCCAGAAAAACAGGGCTAGCCATCGTCTCCAAGACATCCATGTGGAATTCAGTGAGTTGAAGTCACACATCACAAAGCAGTTTCTCAGAAAGCTTCTTTTGCCATTGAGCTGAGGATATTTGTGGTCTCGGGGCGCCACCATGTGTCTTATGGCAGATTCTGCGAAAACACTGTTAACAAGCTTCTGAATGAAAACAAAGGTCTAACTCCCGGAGCTGCATTCACAACAAGCAAGAAGTTTCTGAGAAGGCTTTTCTGCAGATTTGTCTGAGTGTAGTTCTGTATTCACCATGGGATTCAATGATATCCAAGATATCACTTCTGAGCTTCCACAAACTCAGTGCTAGCAGACTCCTCCATGAAGAGTGGTATAACACTTGGAAAGAAATTCAAACATGATAAAGCAGTTTCTCAGAATGCTTCATTCCAGTTTTCATCGGGGGTTATTTCCTTTTTCACCGTAGCTCTCAATGACCTCCCCCATATCATTTTGCAGGTTTCACGACAACAGGGTTATCAAACTGCTAAAAGAAGGGAAAGGTGAATCTCTGTGTGTTGAATTCACACATCATAAAGGAATTTCTCAGAGAGCTTCTTTGCAGTGATTTTCTGAGGATAGCTCCGTTTTCACCATGGGCCTCAATGCCCTTCGAAATATCACTTTTCAGATTCGACGACAAGAGTGTTAGCAAACTGCTTCGTGAAGACTACGTTGTAACTCGGTGAGATGAACTCACATATCAGAGATAAGTTTATCAGAATGTCCCTTTCTCGTTTTCCTTTGAGGATATTTCCTTTGTCATCCTAAGCTTCTTTGTGCTGAGAAATATCCCAATGGAGATTTCTAGAAATCAGTGTTACCAAACGAATCAATGAAAAGAAAATTGTAACTCTGTGAGTAGGATTCAAAGGACACAATGCAGTTTCTCAGAATGCTTGTTTCCAGTTTTCATGTGAAGATAGTTCCTTTTCCACCATAGCCCTCAGGCGGCTCCAAAATATCAACCTGCAAATTCCACGAGAAGAGTTTAGCGATTGGCTTCATGAGGAGAAAGCTGCAATTCTATGAGGCGATTTCACACATCGCAATGAGGTTTCTCAGAAAGCTTGATTCTCTTTTGTGAGGGAGGATATTTCCTTTGTCCCCGTAGTCTTCCAAGGCATCCGAAATATTCGTTCTCAAATTCCACAAAAACAGGGCTAGCCATCGGCTCCACAACATCCAGGTGGAATTCAGGGAGTTGAAGTCACACATCACAAAGCAGTTTCTCAGAAAGCTTCTTTCGCGATTGAGCTGAGGATAATTGTGGTCTCGGGGCGCCACCGTGTGTCTTATTGCAGATTCTGCGAAAACACTTATAACCAGCTTCTGAATGAAAACAAAGATCTAAATCTCGGAGCTGCATTCACCCACAAGAAAGAAGTTTCTGAGAAGGCTTTTCTGTAGATTTGTCTGAGGGTAGTTCATTATTCATCATGGGATTCTACGATATCCAGGATATCACTTCTGAGCTTCCACAAACTCAGTGCTAGCAGACACCTCCATGAAGAGTGGTGTAACACTTTGAAAGGAATTCACCCATCACAAAGCAGTTTCTCAGAACGATTCATTACGGTTTTTCTCGGGGGATATTTCCTTTTTCACCGTAGCCCTCAATGACCTACAAAATATCATTTTACAGGTTTCACAACAACAGGGTTAGCAAACTCCTACAAGAAGGGAAAGGTGAATCTCTGTGTGGTGAATTCAGACATCATAAAGGAATTGCACAGAAAGCTTCTTTCCAGTGACTGCCTAAGGATACTTCCGTTTTCACCATGGGCCTCAATGCAGTTCGAAATATCACCTTTCAGAATCCACGACAAGAGTGTTAGCAAACTGCTTCGTGAAGACAATGTGTTATCTCGGAGAGATGAACTCACATATCACAGAGAAGTTTATTAGAGTTTCTTTCTCCTTTTTTATTCGAGGATATTTCCTTTTTCACCCTAAGCGTCATTGTGCTGAGAAATATCCCAATGCCGATTTCAAGAAATCAGCGTTAGCAAACAGATCAACGAAAAGGACAGTGTAACTCTGTGAGTTGTATTCAAAGGGCACAATGCAGTTTCTCAGAACGCTTCTTTAGAGTTTTCATCCAAAGATATTTCCTTTTTCACCATAGCCCTCAGGGGGCTCTAAAATATCACTCTGCAAATACCACGAGAAGAGTCTTAGCGAAGGGCTTCATGAGTAGAAAGCTGTAATTCCGTGAGGGGATTTCACGGATCACAATGAGGTTTCCTAGAAAACTTGATTTTCATTTGTAACGGAGGATATTTTCTTTGGCCCCGTAGTCTTCCAATGGATCCGAAATATCAGTTCTCAGATTCCACAAAAACAGGGCTAGCCATCGGCTCCACGACATCCAGGTGGAAATCAGTGAGTTGAAGTCACACATCATAAAGCAGTTTCTCAGAAAGATTCTTTCTCAATGGAGCTGAGGATATTTGCGGTCTCGTGTCACCACCGTGTGTCTTACGGCAGATTCTGTGAAAACACTGTTAACAAGCTTCTGAATGAAAACAAAGATCTAACTCTGGGAGCTGAATTCACCCACAAGAAAGAAGTTTCTGAGAAGACTTTTCTGCAGATTTGTCTGAGGGTAGTTCATTATTCACCATGGGATTCAACGATATCTAAGATATCACTTCAAAGCTTCCACAAACTCAGTGCTAGCAGACTCCTCCATGAAGAGTGGTGTCAAAGTTGGAAAGGAATTCACACATCACAAAGCAGTTTCTCAGAACGCTTCATTCCGGTATTTCTCGGGGGATATTTCCTTTTACACCTTAGCCCTCAATGACCTCCCCAATAGCATTTTGAAGGTTTCACGACAACAGGGTTAGCAAACTGCTACAAGAAGGGAAAGGTGAATCTCTGTGTGTTGAATTCATACATCATAAGGAGTTTCTGAGAAAGCTTCTTTCCAGTGATTTTCTAAGGATACTTCCGTTTTCACCATGGGCCTCAAAGCCCTTCTAAATATCACTTTTAAGATTCCTGGACAAGAGTGTTAGCAAACTGCTTCGGGAAGACTACGTTGTAACTCGGAGATATGAACTCACATATCACAGAGAAGTTAATCAGAAAGTCCCTTTCTCGTTGTTATTTGAGGAAATTTCCTTTGTCACCCTAAGCTTCGTTGTGCTGAAAAATATCCCAATGCAGATTTCTGGAAACCAGTGTTACCAAACGGATCAATGAAAAGAAAATTGTAACTCTGTGAGTAGTATTCAAAAGGAACAATGCAGTTTCTCAGAACCCTTCTTTCCAGTTTTCATGTGAAGATAGTTCCTTTTCCACCATAGCCCTCAGGCGGCTCCAAAATATCACCCTGCAAATTCCATGCGGAGAGTCTTAGCGAACGGCTTCACGAGGAGAAAGTTGTAATTCTCTGAGGCGATTTCAGAGATCGCAATGAGGTTTCTCAAAAAGCTTGATTCTCATTTGTGTCGGAGAAGATTTCCTTTGGCCCCGTAGTCTTCCAAGGGATCCGAAATATCAGTTCTCAGATTCCACAAAAACAGGGCTAGCCATCGGCTCCACGACATACAGGTGAAATTCACTGTGTTGAAGTCACACGTCACAAAGCTGTTTCTCAGAAAGTTTCTTTCGCGATTGAGCTGAGGATATTTGTGGTCTCGGGGCGCCACCCTGTGTCTTATTGCAGATTCTGCAAAACCACTCTTAACAAGCTTCTGAATGAAAACAAAGATCTAACTCTGGGAGCTGCATTCACCCACAAGAAAGAAGTTTCTGAGAAGGCTTTTCTGCAGATTTGTCTGAGGGTAGTTCATTATTCACCATGAAATTCAACGATATACAAGATATCACTTCTGAGCTTCCAAAAACTCAGTGGGAGCAGACTCCTGCATGAAGATTGGTGTAACAATTTGAAAGTAATTCACACATCACAAAGCAGTTTCTCAGAACGTTTCATTTCGGTTTTTCTCGGGGCATATTTCGTTTTTCACCATAGCCCTCAATGAACTCCCCAATATCATTTTGCAGGTTTCATGACAACAGGGTTAGCAAACTGCTACAAGAAGGGAAAGGTGAAACTCTGTGTGGTCAGTTCACACATCATAAAGGAATTTCTCAGAAACCTTCTTTCCAGTGATTGCCTGTGGATACTTCCGTTTTCACCATAGGCCTCAATGCACTTCGGAACATCACTTTTCAGATTCCACGACAAGAGTGTGAGCAAACTGCTTCGTGAAGACTGCGTTGTAACTCGGAGAGATGAACTCACATATCACAGTGAAGTTTTTCAGAAAGTCCCTTTCTCGTTTTTATTTGAGGATATTTCCTTTGTCCCCCTAAGCGTCATTGTGCTGAGATGTATCCCAATGCAGATTTCTAGAAATCACTAGACAATTCCGCAGAAAAGCCTGCTCAGAAAAGGCTCTCTAGAAACCCTCAGACAATTCCGCAGAAAAGCCTTCTCAGAAACTTCTTTCTTGTGGGTGAATGCAGCTCCCAGACTTAGATCTCTGTTTTTATTCAGAGGCTTGTTAACAGTGTTTTCGCAGAATCTGCTATAAGCCACACGGTGGCGCCCCGAGACCACAAATATCCTCAGCTCAATGGCAAAAATAGATTACTGAGAAACTGCTTTGTGATGTGTGACTTCAACTCACTGAATTCCACCTGGATGTCGTGGAGCCGATGGCTGGCGCTGTTTTTGAGGAATCTGAAAACTGATATTTCGGATCCCTTCGAAGATTACGGGGCCAAGGGAAATATCCTCCGATACAAAGAGAATCAAGCTTTCTGAGAAACCTCATTGCGATCTCTGAAATCGTGTCACAGAATTACAGCTTTCTCCTCATGAAGCCGTTCGCTAAGACTCGTCTCGTTGAATTTGCAGAGTGATATTTTGGAGCCCCCTGAGGACTATGGTGAAAAAGGAAATATCTTCAGATGAAAACTGGAAAGAAGCGTTCTGAGAAACCGCATTGTGCTCTTTGAATACAAGTCACAGATTTACACTTTTCTTTTAATTGATAAGTTTGCTAAACCTGTTTTCTAGAAATCTGCATTGGGATATTTCTCAGCACAATTATGCTTACGGTGACAAAGGAAATATCCTCAAATAAAAACGAGAAAGGGACTTCTGATAAACTTCTCTGTGATATGTGAGTTCATCTCTCCGAGTTACAACGTTGTATTCACGAAGCAGTTTGCTAACACTCATCGATGAATCTGAAAAGTGATATTTCGAAGTGCATTGAGGCCCATGGTGAAAACGGAAGTATCCTCAAACAATGACTGGAAAGAAGCTTTCTGAGAAATTCCTTTATGATGTGTGTGTTCACCAAAGAGTTTCACCTTTCCCTTCTTGTAGCAGTTCGCCAACTCTGTCGTCTAGAAACCTGCAAAATGCTACTGGGGAGATCATTGAGGGCTACGGTGAAAATGGAAATATCCCCCAAGAAAAACCGGAATGAAGCGTTCTGAAGAAGTGCTTTGTGATGTGTGAATTCCTTTCAAAGTGTTACACCACTCTTCATTGAGGAGTCTGCTAGCACTGAGTTTGTGGAAGCTCGGAAGTGATATCTTGGATGTCGTTGCATCCCATGGTGAATAATGAACTACCCTCAGACAAATCTGCAGAAAAGCCTTCTCAGAAACTTCTTTCTTGTAGGTGAACTCATCTCCCAGATTTAGATCTTTGTTTTGATTCAGAAGCTTGTTAAGAGTGTTTTCGCAGAATCTGCCATAAGACACACGGTGGCGCCCCGAGATCACAAATATCCTCAGCTCAA
This sequence comes from Piliocolobus tephrosceles, assembly GCF_002776525.5. Classification (NCBI taxonomy): domain Eukaryota; kingdom Metazoa; phylum Chordata; class Mammalia; order Primates; family Cercopithecidae; genus Piliocolobus; species Piliocolobus tephrosceles. The sequence continues at coordinate 136,848,892 of NC_045436.1, read as the reverse complement.
TCGCGAAAGAAGCATTCTGAAAAACAGTTTTGTGATGGGTGACTTCAACTCACTGAATTCCACATGGATGTCATGGAGCCGATGGCTAGCCCTGTTATTGTGGAATCTGAGAACTGATATTTCGGATCCCTTGGAAGACTACAAGGCCAAAGGAAATATCCTCCGTTACAAATGAGAATCAAGCTTTCTGAGAAACCTCTTTGTGATCCGTGAAAATGCCTTAGTGAATTACAGCTTTCTCCTCATTAAGCCGTTCGCTAAGACTCTTCTCGTGGAATATGCACAGTGATATTTTGGAGCCCCCTGAGGGCTATGGTGAAAAAGGAAATATCTTCAGATGAAAACTGGAAAGAAGCATTCTGAGAAACTGCAATGCACCCTTTGAATACAAGTCACAGAGTTACACTTTCGTTTTCATTGATCCGTTTGCTAACGCAAGATGTCACTGCTGAGCTTCCACAAACTCAGTGCTAGCAGACTCCTCCAGGAGGAGTGGTGAAACACTTTGAAAGGAATTCACAGATCACAAAGCAGTTTCTCAGAATGCTTCATTCCCGTTTTCTCGAGGGATATTTCCTTTTTCACCGTAGCCCTCAATGACCTCCCCAATATCATTTTGCAGGTTTCACGACAACAGGGTTAGCAAACTGCTACAAGCAGGGAAAGGTGAATCTCTGTGTGGTGAATTCACACATGATAAGGAATTTCTCAGAAAGCTCCTTTCCAGTGATTTCCTGAGGATACTTCCGTTTTCACCATGGGCCTCAATGCACTTCGAAATATCACTTTTCAGATTCCACGAGAAGAGTGTTAGCAAACTGCTTCGTGAAGACTACATTGTAACTCGGAGAGATGAACTCACATATCACAGAGAAGTTTATCAGAAAGTCCCTTTCTCGTTTTTATTTGAGGATATTTCCTTTCTCTCTCTAAGCGTCATTGTGCTGAGAAATATCCCAATGCAGATTTCTAGAAATCAGTGTTAGCAAACGGATCAATGAAAAGGAAAGTGTGACTCTGTGAGTTGTATTCAAAGGGCACAATGCAGTTTCTCAGAACGCTTCTTTCCAGTTGTCATCTGAAGATATTTCCTTTTTCACCATAGCCCTCAGGGGGCTCCAAAATATCACTCTGCATATTCCACGAGAAGAGTCTTAGCGACGGCTTCATGAGGAGAAAGCTGTAATTCTGTGAGGCGATTTCACAGATCACAATGAGGTTTCTCAGAAAGCTTGATTCTCATTTGTAACGGAGGATATTTCCTTTGGCCCTGCAGTCTTCCACGGGATCCGAAATATCAGTTCTCAGAATCCACAAAAACAGGGCTAGCCATCTGCTCCACCACATACAGGTGGAATTCAGTGAGTTGAAGTCACACATCACAAAGCAGTTTCTCCGAAAGCGTCTTTCGCGATTGAGCTAAGGATATTTGTGGTCTTGGGGTGCCACCATGTGCTTATTGCAGATTCTGCGAAAACACTGTTAACAAGCTTCTTAATGAAAACAAAGATCTAACTCTTGGAGCTGCATTCACCCACAGGAAAGAAGATTCTGAGAAGGCTTTTCTGCAGATTTGTCTGAGGGTAGATCATTATTCACCATGGGATTCAACGATATCGAAGATATCACTTCTGAACCTCCACGAACTCAGTTCTAGGAGACTCCTCCATGAAGAGTGGTGTAACACGTTGAAAGGAATTCACACATCACAAAGCAGTTTCTCAGAACGCTTCATTCCGGTTTTTCTCGGGGAATATTTCCTTTTTCACCGTAGCCCCCAATGACCTACCAAATATCATTTTGTAGATTTCAAGAAAACAGGGTTAGCAAACTGCTTGGAGAAGGGAAACGTGAATCTCTGTTTGGTGAATTCACACATCAGAAAGGAATTTCTCACCAAGCTCCTTTCCAGTGATTTTCTGAGGATACTTCCGTTTTCACCATGGGCCGAAAGCACTTCGAAATATCACTTTTCAGGTTCCACGACAAGAGAATTTACAAACTGCTTTGTGAAGACTACGTTGTAACTCGGAGAGATGAACTCACGTATCACAAAGAAGTTTATCAGAAAGCCTTTTTCGTTTTTATTTCGGGATATTTTCTTTGTCACCCTAAGCGTCATTGTGCTGAGAAATATCCCAATGCAAATTTCTAGAAATCAGTGTTAGCAAACGGATCAATGAAAAGGAAAGTGTAACTCTGTGAGTTGTATTCAAAGGGCACAATGCAGTTTCTAAGAACGCTTCTTTCCAGTTTTCATCGGAAGATATTTCCTCTTTCACCATAGCCCTCAGGGGTTTCCAAAATATCACCCTGGAAATTCCACAAGCAGAGTCTTAGCGAATGGCTTAATGAGGAGGAAGCGGTCATTCTGTGAGGTGATTTCGCAGATCACAATGAGGTTTCTCAGAAAGCTTGATTCTCATTTGTGACGGAGGATATTTCTTGTGGCCCCATAGTCTTCCAAGGGATCTGAATTATTAGATCTCAGATTCGACAAAAACAGGGCTAGCCATTGGCTCCACGACATACAGGTGGAATTCAGTCAGTTGAAGTCACGCATCACAAAGCAGTTTCTCAGAAAGCTTCTTTCTCGATTGAGCTGAGGATATTTGTGTACTCGGGGCGCCACCGTCGGTCTAATGGCAGGTTCTCCGAAAACACTGTTAACAAGCTTCTGAATGAAAACAAAGATCTAACTGTGGGAGCTGCATTCACACACAACAAAGAAGTTTCTGAGAAGGCTTTTCTGCAAAATTGTCTGAGGGTTGTTCATTATTTACCATGGGATTGAACGATATCCAAGATATCACTTCTGACCTTCCACAAACTCACTGCTAGCAGACTCCTCCATGAAGAGTGGAGTAACACTTTGAAAGGAATTCACACATCACAAAGCAGTTCCTCAGAACGCTTCATTTCGGTTTTCCTCGGGGGCTATTTCGTTTTTCACCGTAGCCCTCCATGACCTCCCCAATATCACTTTGCAGATTTCACAACAACAGGATTAGCAAGCTGCTACAAGAAGGGAAAGGTGAATATTTGTGTGGTGAATTCACACATCATAAAGCAATTTCTCAGAAGGCTTCTTTACAGTGATTGTCTGAAGATACTTCTGTTTTCACCCTAGGCTTCAATGCTCTTCGAATTATCACTTTTGAGATTCCACGACAAAAGTCTTAGCAAACTGCTTCGTGAAGACTTTGTTTTACTCGGAGTGATGAACTCAAATATCACAGGAATTTTATCCAAAAGTTCCTTTCACGTTTTTATTTGAGGACGTTTCCTTTGTCCCCCTAAGCGTCATTGTGCTGAGAAATATCCCAATGCAGAGTTCTAGAAATCAGTGTATAGCAATCGGAACAATGAAAAGGAAAGTGTAACTCTGTGAGTTGTTTTCAAAGGGCAAAATACAGTTTCTCAGAACGCTTCTTTCCAGTTTTCATCTGAAGATATTTCCTTTTTCACCTTAGCCCTCTAGGGGCTCTAAAATATCACTCTCCGATTTCCATGAGAAGAGTCTTATCGAACGGCTACATGAGGAAAAAGCTGTAATTCTGTGAGGCGATTTCACAGATCACAATGAGTTTTCTTAGAGAGCATGATTCTCATTTGTTACGGATGATATTTCCTTTGGCCCCGTAGTCTTCCAAAGGATCCGAAATATCAGTTCTCAGATTCCACAAAAACAGGGCTAGCCATCGGCTCCATGACATACAGGTGGAATTCAGTGAGTTGAGGTCACCCATCACAAAGCAGTTTCTCAGAAATCTTCTTTCACGATTGAGCTGAGGATATTTGTTTTCTAGTGGTGGCACCGTGTGTCCTATTGCAGATTCTGCAAAAACACTGTTAACAAGCTTCTGAATGAAAACAAATATCTAACTGGGAGCTGCATTCACCCACAAGAAAGAAGTTTCTGAGAAGGCTTTTCTGCAGATTTGTCTGAGGGTAGTTCATTATTCACCATGGGATTCAACGATATCCAAGATTTCACTTCTCACTTCCACAAACTCAGTATTAGCAGACTCCTCCATGAAGAGTGGTGTAACACTTTGAAAGGAATTTACACAAAACAAACCAGTTACTCAGAACGCTTGATTCCGGTTTTTCTCGGGGGATATTTCCTTTTTCACCATTGCCCTCCATGACCTCCCAAATATCATTTTGCAGATTTCACGACAACAGGGTTAGCAAACTGGGAGAAGAAGGGAATGGTGAATCTCTGTGTCGTGAATTCACACATCATAAAGGAATTTCTCAGAAAGCTTCTTTCCAGTGATTGTCGGAGGATAATTCCGTTTTCATCATGGGACTCAATGCACTTCCAAATATCACTTTTCAGATTCCACGACAAGAGTGTTAGCAAACTCCTTCGTGAAGACTACGTTGTAACTCAGAGAGATGATCTCACATATCACAGAGAAGTTTCTCAGAAAGTCCCTTTCTCGTTTTTATTTGAGGATATTTCCTCTGTGACCCTAAGCATCATTGTGCTGAGAAATATCCCAATACAGATTTCTAGAAATCAGTGTTACCAAACGGATCAATGAAAAGGAAAGTGTAACTCGGTGAATTGTATTCAAAGGGCACAATCCAGTTTCTCAGAACGCTTCTTTCCAGTTTTCATCGGAAGATATTTCCTCTTTCACCATAGCCATCAGGGGACTCCAAAATATCACTCTGCAAATTCCACGATCAGAGACTTAGCGAGCAGCTTCATGAGGAGAAAGCTCTAATTCTATGAGGCGATTTCACAGATCACAATGAGGTTTCTCAGAAAGCTTGATACTCATTGGTAACGGAGGATATTTCCTTTGGCCCTGTAGTCTTCCAAGGCATCCGAAATGTCAGTTCTCATATTCCACAAAAACAGGGCTAGCCATCGGATCCAACACACAGGTGGAATTAAGTGAGCTGAAGTCACACATCACAAAGAAGTTTCTCAGAAATCTTCTTTCACTATAGAGCTGAGGATATTAGTGGTCTCCGGGAGACAACGTGTGTCTTATTGCAGATTCTGCGAAAACACTGTTAACAAGCTTCTGAATGAAAAAAAAAAAAAGATCCAACTCTGGGAGCTGAATTCATGCACAAGAAAGAAGTGTCTGAGAAGGCTTTTCTGTAGATTTGTCTGAGGGTAGTTCATTATTCACCATGGGATTCAACGATATTCAAGATATCACTTCGGAGCTTCCACAAACTCATGGCTAGCAGACTCTTCCATGAAGAGTGGTGTAACACTTTGAAAGGAATTCACCCATCACAAAGCAGTTTATCAGAACGCTTCATTTCAGTTTTTCTTGGAGGATATTTCCTTTTCCACCGTAGCCCTCAATGACCTCCCCAATATCATTTTGCATGTTTCACGACAACAGAGTTAGCAAACTGCTACAAGAAGGCAAGGTGAATTTCTGTGTGGTGAATTCACACATCATAAAGGAATTTCTCAGAAACATTCTTTCCAATGATTGTCTGAGGATACTTACGTTTACTCCATGGGCCTCAATGCACTTCGAAATATCACTTTTCAGATCCCACGACAAGAGTGTTAGCAAACTGCTTCATGAAGACTACATTGTAACTCGGAGAGATCAACGCATATATCACAGAGAAGTTTATCAGAAAGTCCCTTTCTCGTCTGTATTTGAGGATATTTCCATTGTCATCCGAAGCGTCATTGTGCTGAGAAATATCCCAATACAGAATTCTAGAAACCAGCGTTAGCAAACGGATCAAAGAAAAGGAAAGGGTAACTCTGATCAATGAAAAGGAAAGTGTAACTATCATCTGAAGATAGTTCCTTTTTCACCATAGTCCTCAGGGGGCTCCGAAATATCACTCTGCAATTTCCAAGTGAAGAGTCATAGCGAAAGACTTCATGAGGAGAAAGCTGCAACTCCGTGAGGCGATTTCACAGATCGCAATGATGTTGATCAGAAAGCTTGATTCTCATTTGTAATGGAGGATATTTCCTTGGGCCCCGTAGTCTTCCAAGGGATCCGGGATATCAGTCCTCAGATTCCACAAAAACAGGGCTATCCATCGGCTCCCCAAAATCCAGATGGAATTCAGTGAGATGATGTCACACATCACAAAGCAGTTTCTCAGAAAGCTTCATTCCAGTTTTTCTCGGGGTATATTTCCTTTTCACCATAGCCCTCAAAGACCTCACAAATATCATTTCGCAGGTTTCACGACAACAGGTTTAGCAAACTGCTACAAGGAGGGAAAGGTGAATCTCTGTGTGGTGAATTCACACATCTTAAAGGAATTTCTCAGAAAGCTTCTTTCCAGTGATTGTCTGAGGATACTTCCGCTTTCACCATGGGCCGCAATGCACTGCAAAATATCACTTTTCACATTCCACGACAAGAGTGTTAGCAAACTGCTTCGTGAGAACTGCGTTGTAACTCGGAGAGATGATCTCACATATCACAGAGAGTTTATCAGAAAGTCCCTTTCTCGTTTTTATTTGAGGATATTTCCTTTGTCACCCTAAGCGTTATTGTGCTGAGAAATATCCCAATTCAGATTTCTAGAAACCAGTGTTGGCAAACGGATCAATAAAAAGGAAAGTGTATCTCTGTGAGTTGTATTCAAAGGGCACAATGCAGTTTCTCTGAACGCTTCTTTCAGTTTTCAACTTAAGATATTTTCTTTTTCACCATAGCTCTCAGGGGGATCCAAAATATCACTCTGTAAATACCACGAGAAAAGTCTTAGCGAACAGCTTCACGAGGAGAAAGCTGTAATTCTGTGAGGCGTTTTCACAGATCGCACTGAGGTTTCTCAGAAAGCTTGATTCTCATTTGTAAAGGAGGATATTTCCTTTGACCCCGTAGTCTTCCAAGAGATTCGAAATATCAGTTCTGAGATTCCACAAATGCATTGGTAGCCATCGACTCCAGGACATCCAGGTGGAATTCAGTGAGTTGAAGTCACACATCACAGTGAAGTTTCTCAGAAAGCTTCTTTCCCGATTGAGCTGAGGATAATTGTGGTCTCGGGGCGTGAACGTGTGGCTTATTGCAGATTCTGCGAAAAAAGTGTTAACAAGCTTCTGAATGAAAACAGAGATCTAAATCTGCGAGCTGCATTCACCGACAAGACAGAAGTTTCTGAGAAGGCTTTTCTGCAGATTTGTCTGAGGGTAATTCATTATTCACCACGGGATTCAACAATATCCAAGATATCACTTCTGAGCTTCCACAAACTAAGTGCCAGCAGACTCCTCCATGAAGAGTGGTGTAACACTTTGAAAGGAATTCACACATCACAAATCAGTTTCTCAGAACGCTTCCTTCCGGTTTTTCTCGGGGCATATTTCTTTTTCACTGTAGCCCTCAATGACCTGCCCAATATCATTTTGCAGGTTTCACGACAACAGGGTTAGCAAACTCCTACAACAAGGGAAAGGTGAATCTCTGTGTGTTGAATTCACACATGATAAAGAAATTTCTCAGAAAGATTCTTTCCAGTGATAGTCTGAGGATACTTCCGTTTTCACCATGGGCCTCAATGCACTTCGAAATATCACTTTTCAGATCCCACGACAAGAGTGTTAGCAAACTGTTTCGTGAAGACTACGTTGTAACTCGGAGAGATGAACTCACATATCACAGAGATGTTTATCAGAAAGTCCGTTTCTCGTTTTTATTTGAGGATATTTGCTTTGTCACCCTGAGCGTCATTGTGCTGAGAAATATCCCAATGCAGATTTCTAGAAACCACTGTTAGCAAAAGGATCAATGAAAAGGAAAGTGTAACTCGGCGAGTTGTATTCAAACGGCACAATGTAGTTTCTCAGAGCGCTGCTTTCCAGTTTTCATCTGAAGATATTTCCTTTTTCACCATAGCCCTCAGGGGACTAAAAAATATCACACTACAAATTCCACGAGAAGAGTCTTAGGGAACGCCTTCAGGAGGAGAAAGCAGTAATTCTGTGAGGCGATTTCACAGATCACAATGAGGTTTCTCAGAAAGCTTGATTCTCATTTGTAACGGAGGATATTTCCTTTGACCCCATAGTCTTCCAAGGGATCCGAAATATCAGTTTTCAGATTACACAAAAGGAGGGCTAGCCATCGGCTGTACGACATTGAGGTGGAATTCAGTGAGTCCAAGTCACACATCACAAAGCAGTTTCTCAGAAGGCTTCTTTCGCGATTGAGCTGAGGATATTTGTGGTCACGGGGCGCCACCATGTGTCTTATTGCAGATTCTGCGAAAACACTTTTAACAAGCTTCTGAATGAAAACAAAGATCTAACTCTGGGAGCCGCATTCACCCGCAAGAAAGAAGTTTCTGAGAAGGCTTTTCTGCAGATTTTTCTGGGGGTAGTTCATTATTCACCATGGGATTCAACGATATCCAAGATATCACTTCTGAGCTTCCACAAACTCAGTGCTAGCAGACTCCTCCATGAAGAGTGGTGTAACACTTTGAAAGGAATTCACACATCACAAAGCAGTTACTCAGAATGCTTCATTCCGGTTTTCTCGGGGGATATTTCCTTTTTAAACATAGCCCTCAATGACCTCCCCAATATCATTTTGCAGGTTTCACGACAACAGGGTTACCAAACTGCTACAAGAGGGTAAGGTGAATCTCTGTGTGGTGAATCCACACATCATAAAGGAATTTATCAGAAAGCTTCTTCCCAGTGATTTTCTGAGGATTCTTCCGCTTTCAACATGGGCCTCAATGCACTTCAAAATATGACTATTCAGATTCCACGACAAGAGTGTTAGCAAACTGCTTCGTGAAGACTATGTTGTAACTCGGAGACATGAACTCACATATCACAGAGAAGTTTATCAGAAAGTCCCATTTTCGTTTTTATTTGAGGATATTTCCTTTGTCACCCTAAGCGTCATTGGGCTGAGAAATATCCCCATGCACATTTCTAGAAACCAGTGTTAGCAAACGGATCAATGAGAAGGAAAGTGTAACTCTGTGAGTTGTATTCAAACGGGACAATGCAGTTTCTCAGAACGCTTCTTTCCAGTTTTCATCTGAAGATATTTCCTTTTTCATCATATCTCTCAGGGGGCTCCCAAATATCACCATGCAAATTCCACGAGAAGAGTCTTAGGGAAAGGCTTCATGAGGAGAAAGCTGTAATTCTGTGAGGCGATTTCTCGGATCGCAATGAGGTTTCTCAGAAAGCTTGATTCTCAGTTGTTACGGAGGATATTTCCTTTGGACCCGTATTCTTCCAAGGGATCCGAAATATCAGTTCTCGTTTCCACAAAGACAGGGCAAGCCATCAGCTCCACGACATACAGGTGGAATTCAGTGAGTTGCAGTCAGACATAACAAAGCAGTTTCTCAGAAAGCTTCTTTCGCGAATGAGCTGAGGATATTTGTGGTCTCGGGGCGCCACTGTGTGGCTTATTGCAGACACTGTGAAAACACTGTTAACAAGCTTCTGAATAAAAACAAAGATCTATCTCTGGGAGCGGCATTCACCCACAACAAAGAAGTTTCTGAGAAGGCTTTTCTGCAGATTTGTCTGAGGGTAGTTCATTATTCACCATGGGATTCAACGATATCCAAGATAATACTTCTCAGCTTCCAAAAACTCACTGCTAGCAGACTCCTTTATGATAAGTGGTGTAACACATTGAAAGGAATTCACACATCACAAAGCAGTTTCTCAGAAAGCTTCTTTCGCGATTCAGCTGAGGATATTTGTGGTCTCGGAGCGCCACCTTGTGGCTCATAGCAGATTCTGCGAAAACACTGTTAACAAGCTTCTGAATGAAAACAAAGATCTAATTCTGGGAGCTGAATTCACCCACAAGAACGAAGTTTCTGAGAAGGCTTTTCTGCAGATTTGTCTGAGGGTAGTTCATTATTCACAATGGGATTCAACGATATCCAAGATATCACTTCTGAGCTTCCACAAAGTTAGTGCTAGCACACTCCTCCATGAAGAGTTGTGCAACACTTTGAAAGGAATTCACACATCACAAAGCAGTTTCTCAGAACGGTTCATTCCGGTTATTCTCGGGGGATATTTCCTTTTTCACCGTAGCCTTCAATGACCTCCCCAATATCATTTTGCAGGATTCATGACAACAGGGTTAGCGAAGTGCTGCAAGAAGGGAAAGGTGAATCTCTGTGTGATGAATTCACACATCATAAAGGAATTTCACAAAAAGTTTCTTTCCAGGGGTTGTCTGAGGGTACTTGCGTTTTCACCATGGGCCTCAATGCACTTCGAAATACCGCTTTTCAGATTCCACGACAAGAGTGTTAGCGAACTGCTTCCTGAAGACTACGTTGTAAATAGGAGAGATGAACTCACATATCACAGAGAAGTTTATCAGAAAGTCACTTTCTCGTTTTTATTTGAGGATATTTCCTTTGTCACACTAAGCATCATTGTGCTGTGAAATATCCCAATGCAGATTTCTAGAAACCAGTGTTAGCAAACCGATCAATGAAAAGGAAAGTGTAACTCTGTGAGTTGTATTCAAAGGGCAAAATGCAGTTTCTCAGAACGCTTCTTTCCAGTTTTCATCTGAAGATATTTCCTTTTTTACCATAGCCCTCACGGGGCTCCAAAATATCACTCTGCAAATTCCACGAGAAGAATGTTAGTCAACGGCTTCACAAGGAGTAAGCTGTAATTCTGTGAGGCGATTTCACAGATCACAATGAGGTTTCTCAGAAAGCTTGATTCTCATTCGTAACGGAGGATATTTCCTTTGGCCCCGTAGTCTTCCAAGGCATCTGAAATATCAGTTGTCACATTCCACAAAAACAGGGCTAGCCATCGGCTCCACGACATCCAAGTGGAATTCAGTGAGTTGAAGTCACACATCACAAACCAGTTTCTCAGAAAGATTATTTCGCCATTGAGATGAGGATATTTGTGGTCTCGGGGCGCCACCGTGTGTTTTATTGCAGATTCTGCGAAAACACTGTTAACAAGCTTCTGAATGAAATCAAAGATCTAACTTTGCGAGCCGCATTCACCCACAAGAAAGAAGTTTCTGAGAAGACTTTTCTGCAGATTTGTCTGAGGGTAGATCATTATTCACCATGGGATTCAACGATATTCAAGTTATCACTTCTAAGCCTCCACAAACTTAGTGCTAGCAGACTCTTCCATGAAGAGTGGTGTATCCATCGTGCATACTACGTTGCAACTCGGAGAAATGAACTCACATATCACAGAGTAGTTTACCAAAAAGTCACTTTCCCCTTTTTTATTTGAGTATATTTCCTTTGTCACCATAAGCGTCGTTGTGCTGAGAAATATCCCAATGCAGATTTCTAGAAACCAGTGTTAGCAAGCGGCAGAATGAAAAGGAAAGTGTAACTCTGTGAGTTGTATTCAATGGGCAAAATGCAGTTTCTCAGAATTCTTCCTTCCAGTTTTCTTCTGAAGATATTTACTTTTTCACCACAGCCCTCAGGGGGCTCCAAAATATAACCCAGCACATTCCACAAGAAGTGTCTTAGCAAACGGCTTCATGAGGAGAAAGCTGTAATTCTGTGAGGCGATTTCGCAGATCACAATCAGGTTTCTCAGAAAGCTTGATTCTCATTTGTAACGGAGGACATTTCCTTTGGCCCCGTAGCCTTCCAAGGGATCGGAAATATCTGTTCTCAGGTTCCACAAAAACAGGGCAAGCCATCGGCTCCACGACATCCAGGTGAAATTCAATGAGTTGGAGTCACACATCACAAAGCAGTTTCTCAGAAAGCTTCTTTCACGATTGAGGTGCGGATATTGGTGGTCTCGGGGCGCCACCGTGTTTCTTATTGTAGATTCTGTGAAAACACTATTAACAAGCTTCTGAATGAAAACAAAGATCTAACTCTGGGAGCTGCATTCACCCACAATTAAGAAGTTTCTGAGAAGGATTTTCTGCAGATTTGTCTGAGAGTAGTTCATTATTCACCATGGGATTCAACGATATCCAAGTTATCACTTCTGAGCCTCCACAAACTCACTGCTAGCAGACTCCTTTATGATGAGTGGTGTAACACTTTGAAAGGAATTCACACATCACAAAGCAGTTTCTCAGAACACTTCATTCCGGTTTTTCTCGGGGGATATTTCCTTTTTCACCGTAGCGTTTATGACCACCCCAATATCATTTGGCAGGTTTCACGACAGCAGGGTTAGCGAACTGCTACAAGAATGGAAAGGTCAATCTCTGTGCGGTGACTTTACACATCATAAAGGAATTTCTCAGAAAGCTTCTTTCCAGCGATTGTCTCAGGATACTTCCGTTTTCCAAATGGGCCTCAATGCACTTCGAAATATCACTTTTCAGATCCCACGACA
>NC_045436.1:136801622-136826582 GCF_002776525.5 Piliocolobus tephrosceles | reverse complement strand
GGTTACTGAAGCTTGTGCATTTGTCACGTATTTCTCGTGTCATGGTTTTCATCTCTGTCATTTCGTTTATGACCTTCTCTGCATTAATTAGTCTAGCTGTCAATTCTTCCACTCTTTTGTCAAGATTTTGAGTTTCTTTGCGCTGGGTACGTAATTCCTCCTTTAGCTCTAGAGGTTTGATGGACTGAAGCCTTCTTCTCTCATCTCATCAAAATCCTTTTCTGACCAGCTTTGATCCATTGCTGGCGATGGGCTGTGCTCCTTTGCAGGAGGAGATGCGCTCTTATTTTTTGAATTTCCAGCTTTTCTGCCCTGCTTTTTCCCCATCTTTGTGGTTTTATCTGTCTCTGGTCTTTGATGATGGTGACGTACTGATGGGGATTTGATATAGGTGTCCTTCCTGTTTCATAGTTTTCCTTCTGACAGTCAGAACCCTCAGCTATAGGTCTGTTGGAGATTGCTTGTGGTGCACTCCAGACCCTGTTTGCCTGGGTATCAGCAGCAGAGGTTGCAGAAGATAGAATATTGCTGAACAGCGAGTGCACCTCTCTGATTCTTGCTTTGGAAGCTTCCTCTCAGGGGTGTACTCCACCCTGTGAGGTGTGGCGTGTCAGACTGCCCCTAGTGGGGGATGTCTCCCAGTTAGGCTACTCAGGGGTCAGTGACCCACTTGAGCAGGCAGACTGCCCCTTCTCAGATCTCAACCTCCGCGTTGGGAGATCCACTGCTCTCTTCAAAGCTGTCAGACAGAGTCATTCGCGTCTGGACAGGCCTCTGCTGCTTTAGCTGAGCCCTGTCCCCAGAGGCGGAGTCTACAGAGACAGGCAGGTTTCCTTGAGCTGCTGTGAGCTCCACCCAGTTCGAGCTTCCCAGCGGCTTTATTTACCTACTTAAGCCTCAGCGATGGCAGGCGCCCCTCCCCCAGCCTCGCTGCTGCCTTGCGGTTAGATTGCCACAGACTGCTGTGTTAGCAAGGAGGGAGGCTCCGTGGGCGTGGGACCCTCCCGGCCAGGTGTGGGATATAATCTCCGGTGCGCCGGTGTTATAGCGCAGTATTGGGGTGGGAGTTACCCGATTTTCCAGGTGTTGTGTGTCTCAGTTCCCCTGGCTAGGAAAAGAGACTCCCTTCCCCCTCACGCTTCCCAGGTGAGGCGATGCCTCGCCCTGCTTCAGCTCTCGCTGGTCGGGCTGCAGCAGCTGACCAGCACCGATTGTCCGGCACTCCCGAGTGAGATGACCCCAGTACCTCAGTTGAAAATGCAGAAATCACCGGTCTTCTGTGTCGCTCGCGCTGGAAGATGGAGACTGAAGCTGTTCCTATTCGGCCATCTTGCTCCGCCCCCCAGTAGTTCATTATTAACCATGGGATTCAACGATATCCAAGATATCACTTCTGAGCTACCACAAACTCAGTGCTAGCAGACTTCTCCATGAAGAGTGGTGTAACACTTTGAAGTAAATTCACACATCACAAAGCAATTTCACAGAATGTTCATTCCGGTTTTACTCGGGGGATTTTCCTTTTTCACCTTAGCCCTCAATGACCTCCCCAATATCATTTTCAGGTTTCACGACAACAGGGTTAGCAAACTGCTGCAAGAAGGGAAACGTGAATCTCTCTGTGGTGAATTCACACATCATAAAGTAATTTCTCTGAAATCTTCTTGCCAGTGATTGTCTGAGGATACTTCCGCATTCACCGTGGGCCTCAATGCACTTCGAAATATCACTTTTCGGATTCCACGACAAGAGTGTTAGCAAACTGCTTCGTGAAGACTACGTTGTAACTCGGAGAGATGAACTCACATATCACAGAGAAGTTTATCAGAAAGTTCCTTTCTCGTTTTTATTTGAGGATATTTCCTTTGTCACCATAAGCGTCATTGTGCTGAGAAATATCCCAATGCAGATGTCTAGATATCAGCTTTAGCAAATGGATCAATGAAAAGGAAAGTGTAACTCTCTGAGTTGTATCGAAAGGGCCCAATGCAGTTTCTCAGAACGCTTCTTTCCAGTTTTCATCTGAAGATATTTCCTTTTTCACCATAGCCCTCAGGGGGCTCCAAATTATCACTCTGCAAATTCCACGAGAAGAGTCCTAGCGAATGGCTTCATGAGGAGAAAGCTGTAATTCTGTGAGGCGATTTCACAGATCACAATGAGTTTCCTTAGCGAGCATGATTCTCATTTGTTATGGATGATATTTCCTTTGGCTGCGTAGTCTTCCAAGGGATCCGAAACATCAGTTCTCAGATTCCACAAAAACAGGGCTAGCCATCGGCTCCACGACATCCAGGTGGAATTCAGTGAGTTGAAGTTATATCACTAACCAGTTTCTCAGAAATCTTCTTTTGTGATTGAGCGAGGATATTTGTGGTCTCAGGGCGCCACCGTGTGTTTTATTGTAGATTCTGCGAAAACACTGTTAACTAACTTCTGAATAAAAACAAATATCTAACTCTGGGAGCTGCATTCACCCACAAGGAAGAAGTTTCTGAGAAGGCTTTTCTGCAGATTTGTCTGAGGGTAGTTCACTATTCAACGTGGGATTCAACGATATCAAAGATATCACTTCTGAGTCTCCATAAATTCAGTGCTAGCAGACTCCTCCGTGAAGAGTTGTGGAGCACTTTGAAAGGAATTCACATGTCTCAAAGCAGTTTCTCAGAACACTTCATTCCGGATTTTCTCGGGGGTTATTTCCTTTTTCACCGTAGCTCTCAATGACCTCCCCAATATCATTTTGCAGGTTACACGACAACAAGTTTAGCAAACTGCTACAAGAATGGAAAGGTGAATCTCAGTGTGGTGAATTCACACATCATAAAGAAATTTCTCAGAAAGGTTCTTTCCAGTGATTGCCTGAGGATTCTTCCGTTTTCACAATGGGCCTCAATGCACTTCGAAATATCACTTTTCAGTTTCCACGACAATAGTGTTAGCAAACTGCTTCGTGAAGACTACGTTGTAACTCGGATAGATGAACTCACATATCACAGAGAAGTTTATCAGGAAGTCCCTTTCTCGTTATTATTTGAGGATATTTCCTTTGTCAGCCTAATCGTCATTGTACTGAGTAATATCCCAATGCCGATTTCTAGAAATCAGCATTAGCAAACGGATCAATGAAAAGGAAAGTGTAACCCTGTGAGTTGTATTCAAAAGGCACAATGCAGTTTCTCAGAACGAATCTTTCCAGTTTTCTTCTGAAAATATTTCCTTTTTCACAATAGCTCTCAGGGGGCTCCAAAATATCACTCTGCAAAATCTACAAGAAGAGTCTTAGCAAACTACTTCATGAGTAGAAAGCTGTAATTCTGTGAGGCGATTTCAGAGATCACAGTGAGATATCTCAGAAAGCTTCATTCTCATTTGTAACCGAGGATATTACCTTTGGCCTAGTAGTCTTCCAAGGGTTCCAAAATATCAGATCTCAGATTCCACAAAAACAGGACTGGCCATCGGCAACATGACATTCAGGTGGAATTCAGTGAGTTGAAGTCACACATCACAAAGCAGTTCTCAGAAAGCTTCTTTCGCGACGGAGCTGAGGATATTTGTGGTCTCAGGGCGCCACCGTGTGTTTTATTGTAGATTCTGCGAAAACACTGTTAACAAGCTTCTGAATGAAAACAAAGATCTAACTCTGGGAGCCGCATTCACCCGCAAGAAAGAAGTTTCTGAGAAGACTTTTCTGCAGACTTTTCTGAGGGTAGTTCATTATTCACCATGGTATTGAACTATATCCAAGATATCACTTCTGAGCTTCCACAAACTCAGTGCTAGCAGACTCCTCCATGAAGAATGGTGTAACACGTTGAAATGAATTCACACTTCTCAAAGCAGTTCCTCATAACGCTTCATTCCGGTTTTTCTCGGGGGATATTTCCTTTTTCACCGTAGCCCTCAATGACCTCCCAATATCATTTTGCAGGTTTCACGACAACAGGGTTAGCAAACTGCTACAAGAAGGGAAAGGTGAATCTCTGTGTGGTGAATTCACACATCAAAAAGGAAGTTCTCAGAAAGATTCTTTCCAGTGATTGTCTGAGGATACTTCCGTTTTCAGCATGCGCTTCAATGCACTTCGAAATATCACTTTTCAGATTCCACAACAAGAGTGTTAGCAAACTGCTTCGTGAAGACTACGTTGTAACTCGGATAGATGAACTCACATATCACAGAGAAGTTTATCAGAAAGTCAATTTCTCTTTTTTGTTTAAGGACATTTCCTTTGTCACCCTAAGCGTCATTGTGCTGAGAAATATCTGAATGCAGATTTCTAGAAATCAGCATTAGCAAACGGATCAATGAAAAGGAAAGTGTAACCCTATGAGTTGTATTTAATGGGCACAATGCAGTTTCTCCGAACGATTCTTTCCAGTTTTCATCTGAAGATATTTCCTTTTTCACCATAGCTTTCAGGGACTTCAAAATATCTCCCTGCAAATTCCATGTGAAGAGTCTTAGCAAACGGCATCATGAGTAGAAAGCAGTGAGGCGATTTCAGAGATAACAATGAGGTTTCTCAGAAAGCTTGATTCTCATTTGTAACGGAGGATATTTCCTTTGGCCCCGTAGTCTTCCAAGGGATCCTTAATATCAGTTATCAGATTCCACAAAATCAGGGCTAGCCATCGGCTCCACGACATCCAGGTGGAATTCAGTGAGTTGAAGTTACAAATCACAAAGCAGTTTCTCAGAAACTTCTTTCGCCATTGAGCTGAGGATATTTGTGCTCTCAGGGCGCCACCGTCTGTCTCACTGCATATTTTGCGAAAACACTGTTAACAATATTCTGAATGAAAACAAAGATCTAACTCTGTGAGCTGCATTCACCCACAAGAAAGAAGTTTCTGAGAAAGATTTTCTGCAGATTTGTCTGAGGGTAGTTAATTATTCACCATGGGATGCAACGATATCCAAGGTATCACTTCTTAGCTTCAACAAACCCAGTGCTAACAGACTCCTCCATGAAGAGCGGTGTAACACTTTGAAAGGAATTCAAACATCACAAAGCAGTTTCTCAGAACGCTTCATTTCGGTTTTTCTCTGGGGATGTTTCCTTTTTCACCGTAGCCCTCAATGACCTCGCCAATATCATTTTGCAAGTTTCACGACAACAGGGTTAGCAAACTGCTACAGGAAGGGAAAGGTGAACCTCTGTGTGGTGAATTCAAACATCATAAAGAAATTTCTCAGAAAGCTTCTTTCCAGTGATTGCCTGAGGATAGTTCCACTTTCACCATGGGCCTCAATGCACTTCGAAATATCACTTTTCAGATTCCACGACACGAGTGTTAGCAAACTGCTACGTGAAGACTACGTTGTAACTCGGAAAGATGAACTCACATATCATAGAGAAGTTCATCAGAAAGTCCCTTTCTCGTTTTTCTTTGAGGATAATTCCTTTGTCACCCTAAGCGTCATTGTGCTGAGAAATATCCCAATGCTGATTTCTAGAAACCAGTGTTAGGAAAAGGATCAATGAAAAGGAAAGTGTCATTCTGTGAGTTGTATTCAATGGGCACAATGCAGTTTCTCAGAACGCTTCTTTCCAATTTTCATCTGAAGATATTTCTTTTTCCACCTTAGCCCTCAAGGGGCTCCAAAATATCACTTCTTAAGATACTTCCTTTTTCACCATAAACCTCAGGGGGTTCCAAAATATCGCTCTGCAAATTCCACGAGAAGAGTCTTAGCGAAAGGCTTCATGAGGAGAAAGCTGTAATTCTGTGAGACAACTACACGGATCACAATGAGGTTTCTCAGAAAGTTTGATTCTCATTTGTGACGGAGGATATTTCCTTTTGCCCCGTAGACTTCCAAGGGATCCGAAACATCAGTTCTCAGATTCCACAAAAACAGGGCTAGCCTTCTGCTCCACGACCTAAAGGCGGAATTCAGTGAGTTGAAGTCACACATCACAAACCAGTTTCTCAGAAAGCTTCATTCGCGATTAAGCTTAGGATATTTGTGGTCTCGGGGCGCCACCGTGTGTCTTACTGCAGATTCTGCGAAAAAACTGTTAACAAGCTTCGGAATGAAAACAAAAATCTAACTCAGGGAGTTGCATTCACCCACAAGAAAGAAGTTTCTGAGAAGGCTTTTCTGCAGATATGTCTGAGGGTAGTTCATTATTCACCATGGTATTCAACGATATCCAAGAAATCATTTCTGAGCCTCAGTGCTAGCAGACTCCTCCATGAAGAGTGGTGTAACAACTTGAAGGGAATTCACACATCAGAAAGCAGTTTCTCAGAACGCTTCATTCCGGGTTTTCTCGGGGTATATTTCCTTTTTCACCGTAGCCCTCAATGACCTCCCCAATATCATTTTGAAGGTTTCACGACAACAGGGTTAACAAACTACTAAAAGAAGGGAAGTGTGAATCTCAGTTTGGTGAACTCACACATCATAAAGGAATTTCTCAGAAAGCTTCTTGCCAGTGATTGTCTGAGGATACTTCCGTTTTCACCATGGGCCAAAAGGTACTTCGAAATATTACTTTTCAGATTCCACGACAAGAGTGTTAGCAAACTGCTTCGTGAAGACTACGTTGTAACTCTGAGAGATGAACTCACATATCACAGAGAAGTTTATCAGGAAGTCCCCTTTTCGTTTTTATTTGAGGATATTTCCTTTGTCACCCTAAGCGTGATTGTGCTGAGAAATATCCCAATGCAGATTTCTAGAAATCAGTGATAGCCAAAGGATCAATCAAAAGGAAAGTGTAACTCTGTGAGTTGTATTCAAAGGACACAATGCAGTTTCTCAGAATGCTTCTTTCCAGTTTTCATCTGAAGATATTTCCTTTTTCATCATAGCCCTCAGGGGGCTCCAAAATATCACTCTGCAAATTCCACGAGAAGAGTCTTAGCGAACCGCTTCATGAGGAGAAACCTGTAATTCTGTGAGGCGATTTCACAGATCACAATGAGGTTTCTCAGAAAGCTTGATCCTCATTTGCAATGGAGGAGATTTCCTTTGGCCCCATAGTCTTCGGAGGGATCTGAAATATCAGTTCTCAGATTCCACATAAGAGGGCTAGCCATCGGCTCCATGACATACAGGTGCAATTCAGTGAGGTGAAGTAACACATCACAAAGCAGTTTCTCAGAAAGCTTCTTTCGCGATTGAGCTGAGGATATTTGTGGTCTCGGGGCGCCACCGTGTGGCTATTTGCAGATTATGAGAAAAAAAAACTGTTAACAAGCATCTGAATGAAAACAAAGATCTAACTCTGGGTGCTGAATTCACCCTCAAGAAAGAAGTTTCTGAGAAGACTTTTCTGCATTTTTGTCTGAGGGTAGTTCATTATTCACCATGGGATCAATGATATCCAAGATATCACTTCTGAGCTTCCACAAAATCAGTGCTAGCAGACTCCTCCATGAAGAGTGGAGTAACACTTTGAAAGTAATTCAAACATCACAAAGGAGTTTCTCGAAAGGCTTAATTTCGGTTTTTCTCTGGGGATATTTCCTTTATCACCGTAGCCCTCAATGACCTCCCCAATATCATTTTGCAAGTTTCCCGAGAAAAGGGTTAGCAAACTGCTACAAGAAGGGAAAGGTGAACCTCTGTGTGGTGAATTCAAACATCATAAAGAAATTTCTCAGAAAGCTTCTTTCCAGTGATTGCCTGAGGATAGCTCCGCTTTCACCCTGGGCCTCAATGCACTTTGAAATATCACTTTTCAGATTCCACGACAAGAGTGTTAGCAAACTGCTTCGTGAAGACTACGTTGTAATTCGGAAAGATGAACTCACATATCACAGAGAAGTTTATCAGAAACCCCCTTTCTCGTTTTTCTTTGAGGATACTTCCTTTGTCACCCTAAGCATCATTGTGCTGAGAAATATCCCAATGCAGATTTCTAGAAACCAGTGTTAGCAAATGGAACAATTAAATGGAAAGAGTAACTCTATGAGTTTTATTCACAGGGTACAATGCAGTTTCTCAGAACGCTTCTTTCCCGTTATCATCTGAAGATATGTCCTTTTCCACCTTAGCCCTGAAGGGGCTCCAAAATATCATACTGCAAATTCCACGAGAATAGTCTTAGCGAACGGCTTCATGAAGAGAGAGCTGTAATTCTGTCAGGCGATTTCACAGATCACAATGAAGTTTCTCAGAAAGCTTGATTCTCATTTTTAAAGGAGGATATTCCTTTTGGCCCCGTAGTCTTCCAATTGATTCTAAATATCAGTTCTCCTATTCCAGAAAAACATGGCTAGCCATCGACTCCAAGACATCCATGTGGAATTCAGTGAGTTGAAGTCACACATCATAAAGCAGTTTCTCAGAAAGCTCCTCCCCTTTTGAGCTGAGGATATTGGTGGTCTCCGGGCACCACAGGGTGTCTTATTGCAGATTCTGCGAAAAAACTGTGAACAAGCTTCTGAATGAAAATCAAGATCTAAACCTGCGAGTTTAATTCACCAACAAGAAAGAAGTTTCTTAGAAGGCCTTTCTGCAGATTTGTCTGAGGGTAGTTCATTATTCTCCATGGTATTCAACGATATCCAAGATATCACTTCTGAGCTTCCACAAACTCAGTGCTAGCAGACTCCTCCATGAAGAGTGGTGTAACACTTTGAAATTAATTCGCACTTCAAAAAGCGGTTTCTCAGAACGCTTCATTCCGGTTTTTCTCGGGGGATATTTCCTTTTTCACCATAGCACTCAATGACCTCACCAATATCATTTTGCAGATTTCACGACAGCAGGATTAGGAAAGTGCTACAAGATGGGAAAGTTGAATCTCTGCGTGGTGAATACACACATCATAAAGGAATTTCTCAAAAAGCTTCTTTCCAGTGATTATCTGAGGATACTTCCATTTTTCACCATGGGCCTCAATTCATTTCGAAATATCACTTTTCAGATTCCACGACAAGAGTGTGAGCAAACTGCTTCGTGAAGACAAAGGGTTAACTCGGAGAGTTGAACTCACATATCACAGAGAAGTTTATCAGAAAGTTCCTTTCTCGTATTTATTTGGGGATATTTCCTTTGTCACTCTAAGCGTCATTGTGCTGAGAAATATCCCAATGCAGATTTCCAGAAATCAGTGTTAGCAAACGGATCAATGAAAAGGATAGTGTAACTCTGTGGATTGTGTTCAAAGGGCACAATGCAGTTTCCCAGAAGGCTTTTTTCCAGTTTTCATCTGAAGATATTTCATTTTCACTGTAGCCCTCAGGGGGCTCCAAAATATCACTCTGCAAATTCCACGAGAAGAGTCTTAGCGAACGGCTTCATGAGGAGAGAGCTGTAATTCTGTGAGGCGATTTCACAGATCACAATGTGGTTTCTCAGAAAGTTTGATTCTCATTTCTAACGAGGATATTTCCTTTAGCCCCGTAGTCTTCCAAGGGATTCGAAATACCAGTTCTCAGATTCCACAAAAACAGGGCTAGCCGTGGGCTCCACGACGTCCTGGTGGAATTCAGTGAGTTGAAGACACACATCACAAAGCAGTTCCTCTGAAAGCTTCTTTTGCAATTGAGCTGAGGATATTGGTGGTTTCGGGACGCCACCGTGTGTCTTATTGCAGATTCTGCGCAAAAACTGTGAACAAGCTTCTGAATGAAAACCAAGATCTAACTCTGGGAGCTGAATTCACCAAGAAGAAAGAAGTGTCTGAGAAGGCTTTTCTGCAGATTTGTCTGAGGGTAGTTCATTATTCACCATGGGATTTAATGATATCCAAGATATCACTTCTGAGTTTCCACAAACTCAGTGCTAGCAGAATCCTCCATGAAGAGTGGTGTAACCCTTGGAAAGGAATTCACACATCACAAAGCAATTTCTCAGAACTCTTCATTCCGGTTTTTCTCGGGGGATATTTCCTTTTTCACCGCAGCCCTCAGTGACTTCCCCAATATCATTTTGCAGATTTTACGACAGCAGGGTTAGCAAACTGCTACAAGAAGGGAAAGGTGAATCTCTGTGTGGTGAATTCACACAGTATAAAGGAATTTCTCAAAAAGCTTCTTTCCAGTGATTATTTCAGGATACTTCCGTTTTCACCTTGGGCCTCAAAGTACTTCGAAATATCACTTTTCAGATTCCACGACACGAGTGTTAGCAAACTGCTTCGTGAAGACTACGTTGTAACTCTCAGAGATGAATTCACATATCACAGAGAAGTTTATCAGAAAGTCCCTTTCTCGTTTTTATTTGAGGATATTTCCTTTGTCACACTAAGCGTCATTGTGCTGAGAAATATCCCAATGCAGATATCTACAAATCAGTGTTAGCAAACGGATCAATGAAAAGGAAAGTGTAACTCTTTGATTTGTATTCAAAGGGCACAATGCAGTTTCTCAGAACGCTTCTTTCCAGTTTTCATCTGAAGATATTTCCTATTTCACCATAGCCCTCACGGGGCTCCAAAATATCTCTCTGCAAATTCCAAGAGAAGAGTCTTAGCGAATGGCTTCATGAGGAGAAAGCAGTAAATCTCTGAGGCGATTTCACGGATCACAATGAGGTTTCTCAGCTTGATTCTCATTTGTAACGGAGGATATTTATTTTGGCCCCGGAGCCTTCCAAGGGATCTGAAATATCATTTCTCAGATTGCACAAAAAAAGGGCTAGCCATCAACTCCAAGACATCCAGGTGGAATTTAGTCAGTTGAAGTCACACATCACAAAGCAGTTTCTCAGAAACTTCTTTCGAGATTGAGCTGAGGATATTTGTGGTCTCGGGGCCCCACCGTGTGTCTTATTTGCAGATTGTGTGAAAACACAGTTAACAAGCTTCTGAATGAAAACCAAGATCTGATTCTGGGATCTGAATTCACCAAGAAGAAAAAAGCTTCTGAGAAGGCTTTTCTGCAGATTTGTCTGAGGGTAGTTCATTATTCACCATGGGATTTAATGATATCCAAAATATCACTTCTGAGCTTCCACACACTCAGTGCTAGCACACTACTCCATGAAGAATGGTGTAACACTTGGAAGGGAATTCACACATCACAAAGCACTATCTCAGAAAACTTCATTCCGGTTTTTCTCGGGAGATATTTCCTTTTTCACCGTAGCCCTCAGTGACCTCCCCAATATCATTTTGCAGGTTTCACGACAACAGGGTTAGCAAACTGCTACAAGAAGGGAAAGGTGAATCTCTGTGTGGTGAATTCACACATAGTAAAGGAATATCTCAGAAAGATTCTTTGCAGTGATTGCCTGAGAATAATTCCGTTTTCACCATGGGCCTCAATGCACTTCGAACTATCCCTTTTCAGAATCCAGGACAAGATTGTTAGCAAACTGCTTCGTGAAGACTACGTGATAACTCGGAGAGATGAACTCACATATCACAGAGAAGTTTAACAGAATGTCCCTTTCTCGTTTTTATTGGAGGATATTTCCTTTGTCACCATAAGCGTCATTCTGCTGAGAAATATCCCAATGCAGATATCGAGAATCCAGAGTTAGAAAACGTATCAATGAAAAGGAAAGTGAAACTCTGTGAGTTGTATTCAAAGGGCACAATGCAGTTTCTCAAAACGCTCCTTTCCAGTTTTCATCTGAAGATATTTCCTTTTTCACCATAGCCCTTAGGGGGCTCCAAAATATCACTCTGCAAATTCCACGAGAAGAGTCTTATGGAACGGCATCATGAGGTGAAAGCTGTAATCCTGTGAGGTGATTTCAGAGATCACAATGAGGTGTCTCAGAAAGCTTGATTCTCATTTGTAACGGAGGTTATTTCCTTTGTCCCGTAGTCTTCCAAGGGATCCCAAATATCAGTTCTCAGATTCCACAAAAACAGGGCTAGCCATCGTCTCCACATCATACAGGTGGAATTCAGGGAATCGAAGTGACACATCACAAAGCAGTTTCTCAGAAAACTTCTTTCGCGCTTGAGCTGAGGATATTTGTGGACTCTGGGCGTCTCCGTGTGTCTTATTGCAGATTCTGCGAAAACACTGTTAACAAGCTTCTGAATGAAAACAAAGATCTAAATCTGGGAGCTGCATTCACCCACAAGAAAGAAGTTTCTGAGAAGGCTTTTCTGCATATTTGTCTGAGGGTAGTTCATTATTCACCATGGAATTCAACGATATCCAAGATATCACTTCTGGGCTTCCACAAACTCAGTGCTAGCAGAGTCCTCCATGAAGAGTGGTGTAACAACTTGAAAGGAATTCACACATCAGAAAGCAGTTTCTCAGAATGCTTCCTTCCAGTTTTCATCTGAACATATTTTCTTTTTCACCATAGCCCTCAGGGGGTTCCAAAATATCACTCGGCAAATTCCACGAGAAGAGACTTAGTGATCGGCTTCATGAGGAGAAAGCTGTAATTCGGTGAGGCGAATTCAAGGATTGCAATGAGGTTCCTCAGAAAGCTTGATTCTCATTTGTGACGGAGGATATTTCTTTTGGCCCAGTAGTATTCCAAGGGATCCGAAATATCAATTCTCAGATTCCACACAAACAGGGCTAGCCATCGGCTCCACGACATCCAGGTGGAATTCAGTGAGTTGAAGTCACACATCACAAAGCAGTTTCTCAGAAAGCTTCTTTTGCGATTGAGCTGAGGATATTGAGCAAGGGGACATACAGGTGGAATTCAGTGAGTTCAAGTCACACATAACAAAGCAGTTTCTCAGAAGGCTTCATACGGTTTTTCTCGGGGGATATTTCCTTTTTCACCGTAGCCCTCAATGACCTCCCAAATATCATTTTGCAGGTTTCACGACAGAAGGGTTAGCAAACTGCTACAAGAAAGGAAGGGTGAATCTCTGTGTGGTGAATTCACACAGTATAAAGGAATTTCTCAGAAAGCTTCTTTCCAGTGATTGTCTGAGAATACATCCGTTTTCACCATGGGCCTCAATGGACTTCCAAATATCACGTTTCAGATTCCACGACAAGAGTGTTAGCAAACTGCTTCGTGAAGACTACGTTGTAACTCCTAGAGATGAACTCACATATCACAGAGAAGTTTCTCAGAATGTCCCTTTCTCGTTTTTATTTGAGGATATTTCCTTTGTCACACTAAGCCTCTTTCGGCTGAGAAATATCCCAATGCAGATTTCTAGAAACCAGTGTTAGTAAACGGATCAATGAAAAGGAAAGTGTAACTCTGTGAGTTGTATTCAAAGGGCACAATGCAGTTTCTCAGAACGCTTCTTTCAAGTTTTCATCTGAAGATATTTCCTTTTTCTCCATAGCCCTTAGGGGGCTCCAAAATATCACTCTGCAAATTCCACGAGAAGAGTCTTAGCGAACGGCTTCATGAGGAGAAAGCTGTAATTCTGTGAGGCGATTTCACAGATAGCTGTGAGGTTTCTCAGTATGCTTGATTCTCATTTGTAACGGAGGATATTTCTTTTGGCACCGTAGTCTTCCAAGGGATCCGAAATATCAGTTCTCAGATTCCACAAACACAGGGCTAGCCATCGCCTCCAGGATATCCAGGTGGAATTCACTGAGTTGAAGTCACACATCATAAAGCAGTTCCTCAGAAAGCTTCTTTCGCGATTGACCTGAGGATATTTGTGGTCTCGGGGCGCCACTGTGTGTCTTATGGCAGATTCTGCGAAACCACTCTTAACAAGCTTCTGAATGAAAACAAAGATCTAACTCTGGGAGTTGCATTCACCCACAAGAAAGAAGTTTCTCTGAAAGCTTTTCTGCAGATTTGTCTGAGGGTAGTTCATTATTCACCATGGGATTGAACGATATCCAAGATATCACTTCTGAGCTTCCACAAACTCAGTGCTAGCAGACTCCTCCATGAAGAGTGGTGTAACACTTTGAAAGGAATTCACACACCACAAAGCAGTTTCTCAGAACTTTTCATTCCTGTTTTTCTCGGGGGATATTTCCTTTTTCACCGTAGCCCTCAACGACCTCCCCAATATCATTTTGCAGGTTTCACGACAACAGGGAGGGCAAGCTTCTACAAGAAGGGAAAGGTTCATCTCTGTGTGGTGAATTCACACATCATGAAGGAATTTCTCAGAAAGCTTCTTTCCAGTGATTGCCTGAGGATCCTTCCGTTTTCACCATGGGCTTCAATGCACTTGGAAATATCACTATTCAGATTCCACAACAAGAGTGTTAGCAAACTGCTTCGTGAAGACTGCGTTGTAACTCAGAGAGATGAACTCACATATCACAGAGAAGTTTATCAGAAAGTCCCTTTCTCGTTTTTATTTGAGGATATTTCCTTTGTCACCCTAAGCGTCATTGTGCTGAGAAATATCCCAATGCAGATGTCTAGAAACCAGCGTTAGCAAATGGATCAATGAAAAGTAAAGTGTAACTCTGTGACTTGTATTCAAAAGGCACAAAGCAGTTTCTCAGAACGGCTCTTTCCAGTTTTCATCTGAAGATATTTCCTTTTTCACCATAGCCCTCAGGGGGCTCCAAAATATCACTCTGCAAAATCCATGAGAAGAGTCTTAGCTAATGGCTTCATGAGGAGAAAGCGGTAATTCTCTGAGGGGATTTCAATCGCAATGAGGTTGCTCAGAAAGCTTGATTCAGATTTGTGACGGAGGATATATACTTTGGCCCCGTAGTCTTCCAAGGGATCCGAAATATCAGTTCTCAGATTCCACTAAAACAGGGCTAGCCATCGGCTCCACGACATACAGGTGAAATTCAGGGATTTGAAGTCACACATTACAAAGCAGTTTCTCAAAAAGCTTCTTTCGCAATTGAGCTGAGGATATTTGTGGTCTCCGGGCGCCACCGTGGGGCTTATTGTAGATTCTGCGAAAACAATGTTAACAAGCTTCTGAATGAAAACAAAGATCTAACGCTGTGGGCTGCATTCACCCACAAGAAAGAAGACTCTGAGTAGGCATTTCTGCAGACTTGTCTGGGGTTAGTTCATTATTCACCTTGGGATTCAACGATATCCAAGATATCACTTCTGAGTTTCCACAAAGTCAGTTCTAGCAGAGTCCACCATGAAGAGTTTTGTAACACTTTTAAGGGAATTCACATATCACAAAGCAGTTTCTCAGAACGCTTCATTCCGGTTTTATTCGGGGGATATTTCCTTTTTCACCGAAGCACTCAATGACATCCCAAATATCATTTTGCAGGTTTCACGACAACAGGGATAGCAAATTGCTACAAGAAGGGAAAGGTGAATTTCTGTGTGTTGAATTCACACATCATAAAGGAATTTCTCAGAAAGCTTCTTTCCAGTGTTTGTATGAGGATACTTCCGTTTTCACCATGGGCCTCAATGCACTTCGAAATATCACTATTCAGATTCCACATCAAGATTGTTAGCGAACTGTTTCGTGAAGACTACGCTGTAACTCGGAAAGATGAACTCACATATCACAGAGAAGTTTATCAGAAAGTCCCTTTCTCGTTTTTATTTGAGGATATTTCCTTTGTCACCCTAAGCGTCATTATGCTGAGAAATATCCCGGTGCAGATTTCTAGAAACCAGCGTTAGCAAACGGATCAATGAGAAGGAAAGTGTAACTCTGTGAATTTTATTCAAAGGGCACAATGCAGTTTCTCAGAACGCTTCTTTCCAGTTTTCATAGGAAGATATTTCCTTTTTCAACATAGCCCTCAGGGGGCACAAAAATATCCCTCTAAATATTCCACGAGAAGAGTTTTAGCAAATGGCTTCTTGAGGAGAAAGCTGTATTTCTGTGAGGAGTTTTCACGGATCACAAAGAGGATGCTCAGAAAGCTTGATTCTCATTTATAACAAAGGAGATTTCCTTTGGCCCGGTAGTCTTCCAAGGGATTCGAAATATCAGTTCTCAGATTCCACAAAAACAGGGCTAGCCATCGGCTCCACGACATACAGGTGGAATTCAGGGAATTGAAGTCACACATCACAAAGCAGTTTCTCAGAAAGCTTTCGCGAATGAGCTGAGGATAATTGTGGTCTCGGGGCACCACGGTTTGTCTTACTGCAGATTCTGCGAAAACACTGTTAACAAGCTTCTGAATGAAAACAAAGATCTAACTCTGGGAGCTGCATTCACCCACAAGAATGAAGTTTCTGAGAAGGCTTTTCTGCAGATTTGTCTGAGGGTAGTTCATTATTCACCGTGAGATTCAACGATATCCAAGATATCACTTCTGATCTTCCACAAACTCAGTGCTAGCAGACTCCTCCATGAAGCGTGGTGTAACACCTTAAAAGGATTTCACGCATCAGAAAGCAGTTTCTCAGAATGCTTCATTCCGGTTTTTTCTCGGGGGATATTTCCTTTTTCACCGTAGCCCTTAATGACCTCCCCAATATCATGTCGCAGGTTTCACGACAACAGGGTTAGCAAACTGCTACAAGAAGGGAAAGGTGAATCTCTGTGTGTTGAATCCACACATCATAAAGGAATTTCTCAGAAAGCTTCTTTCCAGTGTTTGTCTGAGGATACTTTCGTTTTCACCATGGGCCTCAAGGCACTTCGAAATATCACTGTTCAGATTCCACGACAAGAGTGTTAGCAAACTGCTTCGTGAAGACTACGTTGTAACTCGGAGAGATGAACTCACATATCACAGAGAAGTTTAACAGAGAGCGCATTTCTCGTTTTTATTTGAGGATATTTCCTTTGTCACCATAAGCGTCATTGTGCTGAGAAATATCCCAATGCAGATGTCTAGATATCAGCTTTAGCAAACGGATCAATGAAAAGGAAAGTGTAACTCTCTGAGTTGTATCGAAAGGGCCCAATGCAGTTTCTCAGAACGCTTCTTTCCAGTTTTCAACTGAAGATATTTCCTTTTTCACCATAGCCCTCAGGGGGCTCCAAATTATCACCCTGCAAATTCCACGAGAAGAGTCCTAGCGAATGGCTTCATGAGGAGAAAGCTGTAATTCTGTGAGGCGATTTCACAGATCACAATGAGGTTTCTCAGAAATCTTGATTCTCATTTGTAACGGAGCATATTTCCCTTGGACCCGTAGTCTTCCAAGGGATCCGAAATATCAGTTCTCAGATTCCACAAAAACAGGGTTAGCCATTGGCTCCACGACATCGAGGTGGAATTCAGTGAGTTGAAGTCACACATCACAAAGCAGTTTCTCAGAAAGCATCTTTCTCGATTGAGCTGAGGATATTTGTGGTCCTCACAAACTCAGTGCAAGCAGACTCTTCCATGAAGAGTGATGTAACACTTTGAAAGGAAATCACACATCACAAAGCACTTTCTCAGAACGCTTCATTCCGGTTTTTCTCGGGTCATGTTTCCTTTTAACCATAGCCCTCAATGTCCTCCCCAATATCACTTTCCAGATTTCACGACAGCAGGATTAGCAAACTGCTCCAAGAAGGGAAAGGTGAATCTCTCTGTAGTGAATTCTCACATCATAAAGGAATTTCTCAGAAAGCTTCTTTCCAGTGATTATCTGAGGATACTGCCTTTTTCACCATGGGCCTCAATGCACTTCGAAATATCACTTTTCAGATTCCACGACAAGAGTGTTAGCAAACTGCTCGGTGAAGACAAAGTGTTAACTCGGAGAGATGAACTCACATAACACAGAAAGTTCATCCGAAACTTCCTTTCTCGTATTTATATGAGGATATTTCCTTTGTCAACCTAAGCATCATTGTCCTGGCAAATATCCCAAAGCATATTACTAAAAATCAGTGTTAGCAAACGGATCAATGAAAAGGAAAGTGTAACTCTGTGAGTTGTATTCAAAGGGCACAATGCATGTTCTCAGAACGCTTCTTTCCAGTTTTCATCTGAAGGTGTTTCCTTTTTCACCATAGCCCTCAGGGGGCTCCAAAATATCACTCTGCAAATTCCACGAGAAGAGTTTTAGTGAACGGCTACATGAGGAGGGATCTGTAATTCTGTGAGCGATTTCACAGATCACAATGAGGTTTCTCAGAAAGTTTGATTCTCATTTGTAACGGAGGATATTTCCTTTGACCCCGTAGTCTTCCAAGAGATCCGATGCATCAGTTCTCAGACTCCACAAATACAGGGCTAGCCATCGGCTCCACGACATACAGGTGGAATTCAGTGAGTTGAAGTCACACATCACAAAGCAGTTTCTCAGAAAACTTCTTTCACGATTCACCTGAGGATATTTGTGGTCTTGGGCGTCACCGTGTGTCTTATTGCAGATTCTGCGAAAACACTGTTCACAAGCTTCTGAATGAAAACAAAGATCTACTCTGGCAGCTGAATTCACCCACAAGAAAAAAGTTTCTGAGGAGGCTTTTCTTCAGATTTGTATGAGGGTAGTTCATTCTTCACCATGGGATTCAACGATATCCAAGATATCATTTCTGAGCATCCACAAATGCAGTGCTACCATAGTCCTCAATGAAGAGTAGAGTACCACTTTGAAATCAATTCACACATCACAAAGCAGTTTCTCAGAACTCTTCATTCCGGTTTTTCTCGGGGGATATTTCCTTTTTCACCATAGCCCTCAATGACCTCCCCAATATCATTTTGCACGTTTCAAGACAGCAGGGTTAGCAAACTGCTACAAGAAGGGAAAGGTGAACCTCTGTGTGGTGAACTCACACATCATAAAGGAATTTCTGAGAAAGCTTCTTTCCAGTGATTGCCTGAGGATACTTCCGCATTCACCGTGGGCCTCAATGCACTACGAAATATCACTTTTCAGATTCCACGACAAGAGTGTTAGCAAACTGCTTCGTGGACACTACGTTCTAACTCGGAGAGATGAACTCACATATCACAGAGTATTCTCTCAGAAAGTCCCTTTCTCATTTTTATTTGAGGATATTTCCTTTGTCACCCTAAGCGTCATTGTGCTGAGAAATATCCCAATGCAGATTTCTAGAAACCAGTGTTAGCAAACGGATCAATGAAAAGGAAAGTGTAACTCTGTGAGTTGTATTCAAAGGGCACAATGCAGTTTCTCACAACGCTTCTTTCCAGTTTTTAACTGAAGATATTTCCTTTTTCACCATAGACCTCGGGGGCTCCAAAATATCACTCTGCAAATTCCACGAGAAGAGTCTTAGCGAACGACTTCATGAGGAGAAAGCTGAAATACTGTGAGGCGATTTCACAGATCGCAATGAGGTTTCTCAGAAAGCTTGATTGTCATTTCTAACGGAGGATATTTCCTTTGGCCCCATAGTTTTCCAAGGGATCCGAATATCAGTTCTCAGATTCCAGAAAAACAGGGATAGCCATCAGCTCCACGACATCCAGGTGGAATTCAGTGAGTTGAAGTCACACATCACAAAGCAGTTTCTCAGAAAGCTTTTTTCGCGATTGAGCTGATGATATTTGTGGTCTCGGGCCGCCACCGTGTGGCTTATTGCAGATTCTGCGAAAACACTGTTAACAAGCTTCTGAATGAAACAAAGATCTAAATCTGGGAGCTGCATTCACCCACAAGGAAGAAGATTCTGAGAAGGCTTTTCTGCAGATTTGTCTGAGGGTACTTCATTATTCACCATGGAATTCAACGGTATCCAAATATCACTTCAGAGCTTCCACAAACTCAGTGCTAGCATACTCCTCCATGAAGAGTAGTGTAACACTTTGAAAGGAATTCACACATGACAACGCAGTTTCTCAGAACGCTTCATTTCGGTTTTTCTCGGGGGATAATTCCTTTTTCACCGTAGCCCTCAATGACCTCCCCAATATCATTTTGCAGGTTTCACGACAACCGGGTTAGCAAACTGCTACAAGAAGGGAAAGGTGATTCTCTGATTGGTGAATTCACACATCGTAAAGGAATTTCTCAGAAAGCTTCAGTCCAGTGATGGTGTGAGGATACCTCCGTTTTCACCATGTGCCTCATTGCCCTTCAAATTTCACTTTTCAGATTCCACGACAAGACTGCTAGCAAACTGCTTCGTGAAGACTACTTTGTAACTCGGAGAGATTAACTCACATATCACAGAGAAGTTTGTCAGAAAGTCCCTATCTCGTTTTCATTTGAGCATATTTCCTTTGTCATCCTAATCGTCAATGGGCTGAGAAATGTCCTAATGCAGATTTCTAGAATCCAGTGTTAGCAAACAGATCAATGGAAAGGAAAGTGTAACTCTGAGTTGTATTCAAAGGGCACAATGCATGTTCTCAGAACGCTTCTTTCCAGTTTTCATGTGAAGATATTTCCTTTTTCACTATAGCCCTCAGGGGGCTCCAAAATATCACTCTGCAAATTCCACGAGAAGAGTCTTAGCCAACGGCTTCACGAGGAGGAAGCTGTAATTCTGTGAGGCGATTTCACAGATCGCAATGAGATTTCTTATAAAGCTTGATTCTCATTTGTAACGGAAGATATTTCCTTTGGCCCCGTAGTCTTCTAAGGGATCCGAAATATCAGTTCTCAGATTCCACAGAAACACGGCTAGCCATCGGCTCCACGACATCCAGGTGGAATTCAGTCAGTTGAAGTCACATATCACAAAGCAGTTTCTCAGAAAGCTTCTTTCGCGATTGAGTTGAGGATATTTGTGGTCTCGGGGCGCCATCGTGAGGCTTATTGCAGAATCTGCAAAAACACTG
This sequence comes from Piliocolobus tephrosceles, assembly GCF_002776525.5. Taxonomy (NCBI): domain Eukaryota; kingdom Metazoa; phylum Chordata; class Mammalia; order Primates; family Cercopithecidae; genus Piliocolobus; species Piliocolobus tephrosceles. The sequence continues at coordinate 136,806,105 of NC_045436.1, read as the reverse complement.
TTAACAAGCTTCTGAATGAAAACAAAGATCTAACTCTGGGAGCTGCATTCACCCACAAGAAAGAAGTTTCTGAGAAGGCTTTTCTGCAGATTTGTCTGAGGGTAGTTCATTATCCACCATGGGATTCAACGATATACAAGATATCACTTCTGAGCTTCCACAAACTCAGTGCTAGCAGACTCCTCCATGAAAAGTGGTGTAACACTTTGAGAGGAATTCACACATCACAAAGCAGTTTCTCAGAACGCTTCATTCCGGTTTTTCTCGGGGGATATTTCCTTTTTCGCTGTAGCCCTCAATGACCTCCCCAATATCATTTTGCAGGTTTCACGACAGCAGGGTTAGCAAACTGATACAAGAAGGGAAAGGTGAATCTCTGTGTGGTGAATTCACACATCGTAAAGGAATTTCTCGGAAAGCTTCTTTCCAGTGATTGTCTGAGGATACTTCCATTTTCACCATGGGCCTCAAAGCACTTTGAAATATCACCTTTCAGATTCCAGGACAAGAGTGTTAGCAAACTACTTCGTGAAGATTACGTTGTAACTCAAAGAGATGAACTCACATATAACAGAGAAGTTTATCAGAAAGTCCCTTTCTCGTTTTTTTTTTTTTTTTTTTTTTTTTTTTTGAGGATATTTCCTTTGTCACCCTAAGCGCATTGTTCTGAGAAATATCCCAATGCAGATTTCTTCAAGTCAGTGTTAGCAGACGATCAATGGAAAGGAAAGTGTAACTCTGTGAGTTGTATTCAAAGGGCACAATGCAGTTTCTCAGAACGTTTCTCTCCAGTTTTCATCTGAGGTTATTTCCTTTTGCACCATAGCCCTCAGGGGACTTCAAAATATCACTCTGCAAATTCCACGAGAAAAGTCTTAGCGAACGGCTTCACGAGGAGAAAGCTGTAATTCTGTGAGGCCATTTCACAGATAAGAGTGAGGTTTCTCAGAAAGCTTGCTTCTCATTTGTAACAGAGGATATTTCCTTTGGCCCTGTAGTCTTCCAAGGGATCCAAAATATCAGTTCTCAGTGAAGGGGTGGCCTGCCCCTCCACACCTGTGTGTGCTTCTCGTTAGGTGGGACGAGAGACTTGAGAAAAGGAAATAATACACAGAGACAAAGTATAGAGAAAGAAAAGCGGGACCCAGGGGACCAGTGCTGTGCTTACAGAGGACCCACACTGGCCCCGGCCTCTGATTTCCCTTAGTGTTTATTGAGATTTATCTTTACCATTAAAAGGATAAGGGAGTGGCTGGACAATAGGATTATTTTAGGGAGGAAATCAGCAGTAAGACATTTGAGAAAATCCTTGTAACATGAATTAGATTAAAGGAAAATGCTGTGCCTTGAGATGTATATGTGACATATCAATAAACCTCTTAGCAGTATTGCCCCAGCAAGTCCCACCTTATTCCAGCAAGTCCCACCTTATTCCTAAAGGCGTTTTCTCCTTACTCAGTAAACAAGACACACAATGGGTATTACCCGGAGATGTTCCAATCCCAGGGAGGGGCAGGATTTTTAACCATCAAGCTTCTTTCAGGTACTTGTTTAACAAAGACACATCCTGCACAGCCCAATATCCTTTTAACCATAAATCACCTTTGCACATGTCTCTTGCAAGGACAAAGTTGCGGGTAGGGTCACAGATTAACAGCATTTCAAATACAGAACTAGATGGAGTCTCTTATCTCTACTTCCTTCTATATAGACACAGTAATAGGCTGATCCCTCTTTTCCCCACACTCAGATTCCACAAAAACAGGGCTAGCTCCATGACATACAGGTGGAATTCAGTGAGTTGAAGTCACACATCACAAAGCAGTTTCTCAGAAAGCGTCTTTCGCGATTGAGCTGAGGATATTTGTGGTCTCGGGGCGCCACCGTGTGTCTTATTGCAAATTCTGCGAAAGCACTGTTAACAAGCTTCTGAATGAAAACAAAGATCTAACACTGGGAGATGCATTCACCCACTAGAAAGAAGTTTCTGAGAAGGCTTTTCTGCAGATTTGTCTGAGGGTAGTTCATTATTCACCATGGGATTCCATGATATCCAAGATATCACTTCTGAGCTTCCATAAACTCAGTGCTAGCAGACTCCTCCATGAAAAGTGGGGTAACAATTTGAAAGGAATTCAAATATCACAAAGCAGTTTCTCAGAACGCTTCATTCCAGTTTTTCTCGGGGGATATTTCCTTTTACACTGTAGCCCTCAATGACCTCCCTAATATCATTTTGCAGGTTTCCCGACAACAGGGTTAGCAAACTGCTACAAGAAGGGAAAGGTGAACCTCTGGGTGGTGAATTCACATATCATAAAGGAATTTCTCAGAAAGCTTCTTTCCAGTGATTGTCTGAGGATACTTCCGCTTTCACCACGGGACTCAGTGCACTTCGAAATATCACCTTTCAGATTCCACGACAAGAGTGTTAGCAAACTGCTTCGTGAAGACTACGTTGTAACTCGGAGAGATGAACTCACATATCACAGAGAAGTTTCTCAGAAAGTCCCTTTCTCGTTTTTATTTGAGGATATTTCCTTTGTCACTCTAGGAGTCATTGTGCTGAGAAATATCCCAATGCAGATTTCTAGAAACCAGTGTTGGCAAACGGATCAATGAAAAGGAAAGTGTAACTGTGTGAGTTGTATTCAAAGTGCACAATGCAGTTTCTCACAACGCTTCTTTCCAGTTTTCATCTGAAGATATTTCCTTTTTCACCATAGTCCTCAGGGGGCTCCAAAATTTCACCCTGCAAATTCCACGAGAAGAGTCTTAGTGAACGGCTTCATGAGGAGAGAGCTGTAATTCAGTGAGGCGATTTCAAAGATCACAATGAGGTTTCTCAGAAAACTTGATTCTCATTTTTAACGGAGGATATTCACTTTGGCCCCACAGTCTTCCAAGGGATGCTAAATATCAGTTCTCAGATTCCACAAACACAGGGTTAGCCATCGGCCCCAGGACATACAGGTGGAATTCAGTGAGTTGAAGTCACACAGCACAAAGCAGTTTCTCAGAAAGCTTCTTTCGCGATTGAGCTGAGGATATTTGTGGTCTCGGACCGCCTCCGTGTGTCTTATTGCAGATAATGCGAAAACACTGTTGACAAGATTCTGAATGAAAACTAAGATCTACCTCTGCGAGCTGAATTCACCAACAAGAAAGAAGTTTCTGAGAAGGCTTTTCTGCAGATTTCTCTGAGTGTAGTTCTTTATTCACCTTGGGATTCAACGATATCCAATATATCACTTCTGAGCTTCCACAAGCTCATTGCTAGCAGACTCCACCATAAAGAGTGGTGTAACACTTGGAAAGGAATTCACACTTCACAAAGCAGTTTCTCAGAATGCTGCCTTCCGGTTTTTCTCGGGGGATATTTCCTTTTTCACCGTAGCCCTCAATGACCTCCCCAATATCATTTTGCAGATTTTACGACAGCAGGGTTGGCCAACTGCTACTAGAAGGGAAAGGTGAATCTCTGTGTGGTGAACTCACACATCATAAAGGAATTTCTCAGAAAACTTCTTTCCAGTGATTATCTGAGGAGTCTTCCCTTTTTCAACATGGGCCTCAATGCACTTCGAAATATCACTTTTCAGCTTCCATGACAAGAGTGTTAGCAAACTGCTTCGTGAAGACAAAGTGTTAAGTCGGAGAGATGAACTCACATATCACAGAGAAGTTTATCAGAAAGTCCCTTTGTCGTTTTTATTTTAGGATATTTCCTTAGTCACCCTAAGCGCCATTGTGCTGAGAAATATCACAATGCAGATTTCTAGAAATCAGTGTGAGCAAATGGAACAACGAAAAGGAAAGTGTAACTCAGTGAGTTTTATTCAAAGGGCACAATGTAGTTTCTCGGAACGCATCTTTCCAGTATTCATCTGAAGATATTTCCTTTTTCAATATAGCCCTCAGGGGGCTCCAAAACATCACCCTGCAAATTCCACGAGAAGAGGCTTAGCGAATGGCTTCATGAGGAGAAAGCTGTAATTCTGTGAGGCAATTTCACAGATCACAATGAGGTTTCTCAGAAAGTTTGATTCTCATTTGTAACAGAGGATATTTCCTTTGGCCCCGTAGTCTTCCAAGGGATCCGAAATATCAGTTCTCAGATTACAGAACAACAGGGCTAGCCATCAGATCCACAACATACAGGTGGAATTCAGTGAGTTAAAATCACACGTTACAAAGCAGTCTCTCAGAAAGCTTCTTTCGCGATTGAGCTGATGATATTTGTGGTCTCGGGGCGCCACCGTGTGGCTTATTGCAGATTCTGCGAAAACACTGTTAACAAGCTTCTGAATGAAAATAAAGTTCAAAATCTGGGAGCTGAATTCACCCAGAAGAAAGAAGTTTCTGAGAAGACTTTTCTGTAGATTTGTCTGAGGGTAGTTCATTATTCACCATGGGATTCAACGTTATCCACAATACCACTTCTTTTTTTTTTTTTTTTTTTTTTTTTTTTTTTTTTTTTTTT
>NC_045436.1:136760042-136801522 GCF_002776525.5 Piliocolobus tephrosceles | reverse complement strand
TCCCGAGTGGCTGGGACTACAGGCGCCTGCCACCTCGCCCGGCTAGTTTTTTTTTATTATTATTATTTTTTAGTAGAGACGGGGTTTCACCGTGTTAGCCAGGATGGTCTCGATCTCCTGACCTCGTGATCCGCCCGTCTCGGCCTCCCAAAGTGCTGGGATTACAGGCTTGAGCCACCGCGCCCGGCCACAATATCACTTCTGAGCTTCCACACACTCAGTGCTAGCAGACTCCTCCATGAAGAGTGGTGTAACAATTTGAAAGGAATTCACACATCACAAAGCAGTTTCTCAGAACGCTTCTTTCCGGTGTTGCTCGGGGGATATTTCCTTTTTCACTGTAGCCCTCAATGACCTCCCCAATATCATTTTGGAGATTTCACAACAGCAGGGTTAGCAAACTGCTAAGAGAAGGGAAAGGTGAATCTCAGTGTGGTGAATTCACACATCGTAAAGGAATTTCTCAGAAAGCTTCTTTCCAGTGATTATCTCAGAACACTTCCTTTTTCAGCATGGGCCTCAAGGCACCTCGAAATATCACATTTCAGATACCACGACAAGAGTGTTAGCAAATTGCTTCGTGAAAACAAAGTGTTACCTCGGAGAGATGAACTCACATATCATAGAGAAGCTTATCAGAAAGTTCCTTTCTCGTTTTATTTGAGGATATTTCCTTTGTCACTCTAAGCGTCATTTTGCTGAGAAATATCCCAATGCATATTTCTAGAAATCAGTGTTAGCAGACAGATCAACGAAAAGGAAAGTGTAACTCTGTGAGTTGTATTCAAAGGGCACAATGCAGTTTCTCAGAACGCATCTTTCCAGTTTTCATCTGAAGATATTTTCTTTTTCACCATAGCCCTCAGAGGGCTCCAAAATATCACTCTGCAAATTCCACGAGAAGATTCTGAGAGAACGGCTTCATGAGGAGAAAGCTGTAATTCTGTGAGGCGATTTCACAGATCACAATGAGGTTTCTCAGAAATCTTGATTCTCATTTGTAACGGAGGATATTTCCTTTGGCCCCGTAGTCTTCCAAGGGATCCGAAATATCATTTCTCAGATTCCACAAAAATAGGGCTAGCCATCGGCCCCACCACATGCAGGTGGAATTCAGTGAGTTGAAGTCACACATCACAAAGCAGTTTCTCAGAAATCTTCTTTCGCGATTGAGCTGAGGATATTTTTGGTCTCAGGGTTTCACCGTGTGTCTTATTGCAGATTCTGCGAAAACACTGTTAACAAGCTTCTGAATGAGAATAAGGTTCTAAATCTGGGAGCTGAATTCACACACAAGAAACAAGTTTCTGAGAAGGCTTTTCTGCAGATTTGTCTGAGGGTTGTTCATTATTCACCATGGGATTCAACGATATCCAAGACATCCTTTCTGAGCTTCCACAAACTCAGTGCTAGCAGACTCCTCCATGAAGAGTGGTGTAACACTTTGAAAGGAATTCACAAATCACAAAGCAATTACTCAGAACGCTTCATTCGGGTTTTTCTCAAGGGATATTTCCTTTTTCACCATAGCCCTGAATGACCTCCCCAATATCATTTGGCAGGTTTCACGACAACAGGGTTATCAAACTGCTACAAGAAGGGAAAGGTGAATCTCTGTGTGGTTAATTCACACATCATACAGGAATTTCCCAGAAACCTTCTTTACAGTGATTGTCTGAGGATACTTCAGTTTTCACCATTGGCCTAAATGCACTTCGAAATATCACTTTTCTGATTCCACGACAAGAGTGTTAGCAACCGCTTTGTGAAGACAAAGTGTTAACTTGGAGAGATGAACTCACATATCACAGAGAAGTTTATCAGAAATATCCTTTCTCCTTTTTATTTGAGGATATTTCCTTTGTCACCGTAAGCGTCGTTGTGCTGAGAAATATCCCAGTGGAGATTTCTAGAAATCAGTGTAAGCAAACGGATCAACGAAAAGAAAAGTGTAGCATTGTGAGTTGTATTCAATGGGCACAATGCAGTTTCTCAGAACGCTTCTTTCCAGTTTTCATCTGAAGATATTTTCTTTTTCATCATAGCCCTCAGGGGGCTCCAAAATATCACTCTGCAAAATCCACGAGAAGAGTCTTAGCGAACGGCTTCATGAGGAGAAAGCTGTAATTCGAAGAAGCGATTTCGCAGATCACAATGAGGTTTCTCAGAAAGCTTGATTCTCATTTCAAACGGAGGATATTTTCTTTGGCCCCGTAGTCTTCCATGGGATCCGAAATATCAGTTCTCAGATTCCACAAAAACAGGGCTAGCCATCAGCTCCACGACATACAGGTGAAATTCAGAGAGGTGAATTCACACATCACAAAGCAATTTCTCAGAAAGCTTCTTTCGCGATTGAGCTGAGGATATTTCTGATCACGGGGCGCCACCGTGTGTCTTATGGCAGATGCTGCGAAAACACTTTTAACAGGCTTCTGAATGAAAACAAAGATCTAACTCTGGGAGTTGAATTCACCAACCAGACAGAAGTTTTTGAGAAGGCTTTTCTGCAGATTTGTCTGAGGGTCGTTCATTATTCACCATTTGATTCAACGATATCCAATATATGACTTCTGACTTCCACGAGCTCAGTGTTAGCAGACTCCTCCATGAAGAGAGGTATAACACTTGGAAAGGAATTCACACATCACAATGTAGTTTCTCAGAACGTTTCATGCCGGTTTCCCTCGGGGGTTATTTCCTTTTTCACCTTAGACCTCAATGACCTCCCCAATATCATTTTGCAGATTTCACGACAGCAGGGTTAGCAAACTGCTACAAGAAGGGAAAGGTGAATCTCTCTGTGGTGAACTCACACATCATAAAGGAATTTCTCAGAAAGCTTCTTTCCAGTGATTATGTCAGGATACTTCCGTTTTCACCATGGGCCTTAATGCACTTCGAAATATCACTTTTCAGATTCCACGACCAGAGTGTTAGCAAACTGCTTCGTGAAGACAAAGTGTTAACTCAGAGAGATGAACTCACATATCACAGAAAAGTTTATCAGAAAGTCCCTTTCTCATATTTATTTGAGGATATTTCCTTTGTCACCCTAAGCGTCATTGTGCTGAGAAATATCCCAATGCAGATTTCTAGAAATCAGTGTTAGCAAACGGATCAATGAAAAGAAAGTGCAACTCTGTGAGTTGTATTCAAAGGGCACAATGCGGTTTCTCAGAATGCTTCCTTCCAGTTTTCATCTGAAGATATTTCCTTTATCACCATAGCCTTCAGGAGGCTCCAAAATAGCACTCTGCAAATTCCACGGGAAGAGTCTTAGCGAACGGCTTCATGAGGAGAGAGCTGTAATTCTGTGAGGCAATTTCACAGATCACAATGAGGTTTCTCAGAAAGCTTGATTCTCATTTGTAATGGAGGATATTGCCTTTGGCCCCGTAGTCTTCCAAGGGATCCGAAATATCAGTTCTCAGATTCCACAAAATAGGGGTAGCCATCGGCTCCACGACATACTGGTGGAATTCAGTGAGTTGAAGTCACACATCACAAAGCAGTTTCTCAGAAAAATTCTTTCGCGATTGAGCTGAGGATATTTGTTGTTTTGGGGCGCCACCGTGTGGCTTATTGCAGATTCTGCGAAAACACTGTTAACCAGCTTCTGAATGAAAACAAAGATCTAAATCTGGGAGCTGAATTCACCCACAAGAAAGAAGTTTCTGAAAAGGCTTTTCTGCAGATTTGTCTGAGGGTAGTTCATTATTCACCATTTGATTCAACGATATCCAAGGCATCACTTCTGAGCTTCCACAAACTCAGTGCTATCAGACTCCTCCCTGAAGAGTGGTGTAACACTTGGAAAGGAATTCACACATTACAAAGCAGTATCTCAGAACTTTTCATTCCGGTTTTTCTCGGGGGATATTTTCTTTTCACCTTAGCCCTCAATGACCTCCCCAATATCATTTTGCAGGTTTCACGACAACAGGGTTAGCCCACTGCTACAAGAAGGGAAAGGTGAATCTCTGTGTGGTGAACTCACACATCATAAAGGAATTTCTCAGAAACTTCTTTCCAGTGATTATCTCAGGATATTTCCGTTTTCACCATGGGCCTCAAAGCACTTCGAAATATCACTCCACAGATTCCACGACAAGAGTGTTAGCAAACTGCTTCGTGAAGACAAAGTGTTAAGTCGGAGAGATGAACTCACATATCACAGAGAAGTTTATCAGAAAGGTCTTTCTCCTTTTTATTTGAGGATATTTCCTGTTGTCACTCTAAGCGTCATTGTGTTGAGAAATATTCCAATGCAGATTTCTAGAAATCAGTGTTAGCAAACGGATCAACAAAAAGGAAAGTCTAACACTGTGAGTTGTATTGAATGCAGTTTCTCAGAACTCTTCTTTCCAATTTTCATCTGAAGATATTTCCTCTTTCACCATAGCCCTCAGGGGGCTCCAAAATATCACCCTGCAAATTCCACGAGCAGAGTCTCAGCGAACGGCTTCATGAGGAGGAAGGTGTAATTCTGTGAGGTGATTTCACAGATCACAATGTGGTTTCTCAGAAAGCTTGATTCTCATTTGTAATGGAAGACATTTCCTTTGGCCCCGTAGTCTTCCATGGGATCCGAAATATCAGTTCTCAGATTCCACAAAAACAGGGCTAGCCATAGGCTCCACAACATACAGGTGGAATTCAGTGAGTTGAAGTCACACATCACAAAGCAGTTTCTCAGAAAGCTTCTTTCGCGATTGAGCTGAGGATATTTGTGATCTCGGGGCTCCACCGTGTGGCTTATTGCAGATTCCGCGAAAACACTGTTAACAAGCTTCTGAATGAAAATGAAGATCTAACTCTGGGAGCTGCATTTACCCACAAGAAAGAAGTTTCTGAGAAGGCTTTTCTGCATATTTGTCTGAGGGTAGTTCATTATTCACCATGGGATTCAACAATATCCAAGATATCACTTCTGATCTTCCACAAACTCAGTGCTAGCAGACTCCTCCATGAAGAGTGGTGTAACACTTTGAAAGGAATTCACACATCACAAAGCAGTTTTTCAGAACGCTTCATTCCGGGTTTTCTTGAGGGATATTTCCTCTTTCACCGTAGCCCTCAATGACCTCCCCAATATCATTTTGCAGATTTCACAACAACAGGGTTAGCAAACTGCTACGAGAAGGGAAAGGTGAATCTCTGGTGGTGAATTCGGACATCATAAAGGAATTTCTCTGAAAGCTTCTTTCCAGTGATTGTCTGAGGATACTTCCATTTTCAACATGGGCCTCAAGGCACTTCAAAATATCACTTTTCAGATTCCACGACAAGAGGGTTAGCAAACTGGTTCGTGAAGACTACGTTGTAACTCGGAGAGATGAATTCGCATCTCACAGAGAAGTTAATCGGAACGTTCCTTTCTCGTTTTTATTTGAGGACATTTCCTTTGTCACCCTAAGCGTCATTGTGCTGAGAAATATCCCCATGCAGATTTCTAGAGATCATTGTTAGCAAACGGATCAAGGAAAAGGAAAGTGTAACTCTGTGAGTTGTATTCAAAGGGCACAATGCAATTTCTCAGAACATTTTTGTAGTTTTCTCCTGAAGATAATTCCTTTTTCACCATAGCCATCAGGGGGCTCCATAATATCACTCTGCAAATTCCACGAGAAGAGTCTTAACGAAGGGCCTCATGAGTAGAAAGCTGTAAATCTGTAAGGCGATTTCACAGATCACAGTGAGGTTTCTCAGAAAGCGTGCTTCTCACTTGTAACAGAGGATATTTACTTTGTCGCTGTAGTCTTCCAAGGGATCCGAAATACCAGTTCTCAGATTTCACAAATACAGGGCTAGCCATTGGCTCCAAAGAATACAGGTGGAATTCAGTGGTGTCTGGGCGCCTCCCTCTGTCTTACTGAAGATTCTGCGAAAACAGTGTTAACAAGCTTCTGAATGAAAACAAAGATCTAGCTCTGGGAGCTGAATTCACACACAAGAAAGAAGTTTCTGAGAAGGCTTTTCTGCTGATTTGTCTGAGGGTAGTTCATTAGTCACCATGGTATTCAACGATATCCAAGATTTCACTTCTGAGCATCCACAAACTCAGTGCTAGCAGACTCCTCCATGAAGAGTGGTGTACCACTTTGAAAGGAATTCACACATCACAAAGCAGTTTCTCAGAACGCTTCATTCCCTTTTTCGGGGGATATTTCCTTTTTCACTGTAGCCCTCAATGACCTCCCCAATATCACTTTGCAGATTTCACGACAACAGGGTCAGCAAACTGCTACAAGAAGGGAAAGGTGAATCTCTGTGTGGTGAATTCACACATCATAAAGGAATTTCTCAGAAAGCTTCTTTCCAGTGATTATCTGAGGATATTTCCGTTTTCACCATGGGCCTCAATGCACTTCGAAATATCTCTTTTCAGATTCCATGACAAGAGTGTTAGCAAACTGCTTCTTGAAGACTACGTTGTAACTCGGAGATATGAACTCACATATCACAGAGAAGTTTATCAGAAAGTTCATTTCTCGTTTTTATTTGAGGATATTTCCTTTGTCACCCTAAGCGTCATTGTGCTGAAAAACATCCCAATGCAGATTACTAGGGATCAGTGTTAGTAAAGGGATCAATGAAAAGGAAAGTGTAACTCTGTGAGTTGTATTCAAAGGGCACAATGCCGTTTCTCAAAACACTTCTTTCCTGTTTTCAACTGATATTTGAAAGGATATTTCAAAAATTGAAAGGAAAAGGGATATTTCCTTTTCACCATAGCCCTGAGTGGGCTCCCAAATATCACTCTGCAAATTCCAAGAGAAGAGTCTTGGCGAACGGCTTCATGAGGAGAAAACTAAGTCTGTGAGGCAAATTTACAGATCACAATGAGGTTTCTCAGAAAGTTTTTTTACTCATTTGTAACAGAGGATATTTTCTTTCGCCTGGTAGTCTTCCAAGGGATCCGAAATATCAGTTCTCAGATTACACAAAAACAGGGCTAGCCTTCGACTTCAGGAAATACAGGTGTAATTCAGTGAGTTGAAGTCACACATCACAAAGCAGTTTCTCAGAAAGCTTCTTTCTTAATTGAGCTGAGGATATTTTTGGTCTCGGGGCGCCACCATGTGTCTTATTCCAGATCCTTCGAAAACACTGTTAACAAGCTTCTGAATGAAAACAAAGGTCTAACTCTGTGAGCTGAATTCACCCTCAAAAACCAGTTTCTGAGAAGGCTTTTCTACAGATTTGTCTGAGGGTAGTTCTTTATTCACCATGGGATTCAACGATATCCAAGATATCACTTCTGATCTTCCACAAACTCAGTGCTAGCAGACTCCTCCAGGAAGAGTGGTGTAACACTTTGAAAGGAATTCACACATCACAAAGCAGTTTCTAAGAATGATTCTTTCCAGTTTTTTCTAGGGGGATATTTCCTTTTTCACCTTAGCCCTCAATGACTTCCCCAATATCACTTTGAAGATTTCACGAAAGCAGGGTTAGCAAACTGCTACAAGAAGGGAAAGGTGAATCTCTGTGTGATGAATTCTCACATCAAAAAGGAACTTCTGAGAAAGATTCTTTCCAGTGATTATCTGAGGATATTTCCGAGTTCACCATGGGCCTCAAAGGACTTCGAAATATCACTTTTCAGATTCCACTACAAGAGTGTTAGCAAACTGCTTCGTGAAGACTACAGTGTAACTCGAAGAGATGAATAACATATCACAGAGAATTTTATCAGAAAGTTACTTTCTAGTTTTTATTTGAGGATAATTCCTTTGTCACCCTAAGCGTCACTGTGCTAAGAAATATCCCAATGCAGATTTCTAGAAATCAGTGTTAGCAAATGGATCAATCAAAAGGAAAGTGTAACTCTGTGAGTTGTATTCAAAGGGCACAATGCAGTTTCTCAGAACCCTTCTTTCCAGTTTTCATCTGAAGATATTTTCTTTTTCACCATAGCCCTCAATGGGCTGCCAAATATCACTTTGCAAATTCCACGAGAACAGTCTTTGCGAACGGGCTCATGAGGAGAAAACTGTAACTCTGTGAGACGAATTAACAGATCACAATAAGGTTTCTCAGAAAGCTTCTTTCTCATTTTTATCGAAGGAAATTTCATTTGGCCTGTAGTCTTCCAAGGGATCCGAAATATCAGTTCTCAGATTCCACAAAAATAGTGGTAGCCATCGGCTACACGAAATACAGGTGTAATACAGTGAGTTGAAGTCACACATCACAAAGCAGTTTCTCAGAAAGCTTCCTTCTTGATTGAGCTGAGGTTATTTGTGGTCTCATAGTGCCACCGTGTGTCTTACTGCAGATTCTGCGAAAACACTGTTAGCAAGCTTCTGAATGAAAACAAAGATCTAACTCTGTGAGCTGAATTCACCCACAAGAAAAAGTTTCTGAGAAGGGTTCTCTGCAGATTTGTCTGGGGATAGTTCTTTATTCACCATGGGCCTCATGGGCCTCAGATAGTTAGTATCTAAGGATATTTCCGTTTTCACCATGGGCCTCAATGCGCTCCCTAATATCACTTTGCAGATTCCAGAAAACACTGTTAGCAAACTTCTTCATGAAGACTAACGATATCCAAGATATCACTTCTGAGCTTCCACAAAGTCAGTGCTAGCAGACTCCTCCATGAAAGACTGGTGTAACACTTTGAAATGAATTCACACATCACAAAGCAGTTTCTCAGAATGCATCATTCCGGTTTTTCACTGAGGATATTTCCTTTTTCACTATATTCCTCAATCAGGTCCCAAATATCACTTTGCAGATTTCACGACAACAGGGTTAGCAAACTGCTACAAGAAGGGAAAGGTGTATCTCTGTGTGATGAATTCCCACATCAGAAAGCAATTTCTCAGAAAGCTTCTTTCCAGTTTTTATCTGAGGATATTTCCGTTTTCACTATGGGCCTCAATATGCTCCCAGATATCACCTTGCAGTTTCCACGACAACAGTGTTAGCAAACTGCTTCTTGAAGACAAAGTTGTAACTCGGTGATATGAATTCACATATCACAAAGAAGTTTCTCAGAAAGCTACTTTCTAGTTTTTATTGAGGATATTTCCTTTAGCACCGTAAGCTTCATTGTGCTAAAAAATATCCCTTGCAGATTTCAAGAAAATGTGTTAGCAAACGGATCAATGAAAAAGAAAGTGTAACTCTCTGAGTTGCATTCACATGTCACAATGCAGTTTCTCAGAACTCTTCTCTCCAGTATTTATCTGAGGATATTTCCTTTTTCACCATAGCCCTCAATGAGCTCCCAAATATCGCTTTGCAGAATCCACCACCAGTGTTAGCAAACTGCTACCAGAAGGGAAAATGAATGTCTGTGTGATGAATTCACACATCAGAGAGCAACTTCTGAGAAGGTTTCTTTCTAGTTAGTATCTGAGGATATTTCCGTTTTCACCATGGGCCTCAATGCGCTCCCTAATATCACTTTGCAGATTCCAGAAAACACTGTTAGCAAACTTCTTCATGAAGACTAAGTTGTTACTATGTGAGATGAATTCACATATCACAAAGAAGTTTCTCACAAAGCTTCTTTCACGTTTTGAATTCAGGATATTTTCTATAACAGCGTAGGCCTCAATGCAATCCAAAAAAGCCCTTCTGAGGTTCCTAAAAGAGAGTGCTAATAGACGTTTCCATGAAACCTAAGTGTAATTCTGTGAGATGAATTCACACATCACAATGAAGTTTCTAAGAGAGCTTCTTTCTAGTTTTTCTCGGTGGGTATTTTCTTTGTCACCGTAAGCTTCATTGCACTCAGAACGATCCCATTGCAGATTTCAAGAAAACTGTGTTAGCAACCTGAACTGTGAAGAGAAAAGTGTAATGCTCTGAGTTGCTTTCACACATCATAATGCAGTTTCTGAGAATGCTTCTTTCCAGTTTTTATCGGAGGACATTTCCATTTACACCGTAGCCCTCAATGAGCTCCCAAATATCACTTTGCAGAATCCATGAAAACAATGTTAAGAAAATTCTACAAAAAGGGAAAAGTGAATCTCTGTGTGGTGAATTCACACATCAGAAATCAACTTCTGAGGAAGCTTCTTTCTAGTTATTATCTGAGAATATTTCCTTTTTCACTAGAGGCATCAATGTGCTCCCAAATATCACTTTGCAGATTCCCAGAAAGTAGTATTAGCAAACTGCTTCATGAAGACTGAGTTGTTACTCTGTGAGATGAATTCACATATCACAAAGAAGTTTCTCAGAAAACTTCTTTCACGTTTTTAATTGAGGATATTTCCTTTATCAGGGTAGCCCTCAATGCAATCCAAAGTATCCCTTCTCTGATTCTCCAAAGATAGTTGTAATAGACTCCTCCATGAAAGGAAAGTGTACCCCTGTGCGATGAATGCATGCATAATAAAGTAGTTTCTCAGAAAACTTCTTTCTAGTTTTTATCTGTGGATATTTCCTTTGTCACCGTAAGCATCCTTCCACTAAGAAATATCTCGTTGCAGATTTCAAGACAACAGTGGAACAAACTGACCAATGAAAAGAAAAACGTAACTCTGTGAGTTGCATTTACATGTCACAATGCCATTTCCCAGAACGCTTTTTTTCCAGTTTTTATCTGACATTTCCTTTTTCACCATAGCCCTCAATGCGATCACAAATATCGCTTTGAAGATTCCCCGAAAGTAGTGTTAGCAAATTGCCTCATGAAGACTGAGTTGTAACTCTGTGAGATGAATTCGCATAACACAAGGAAGTTTCCCAGAAGGCTTCTTTCACATTTTTAGTTGAGGTTATTTCCTTTATGAGGATCGGCCTCAATGCGATTCAAAGTATCCCTACTCAGATTCCCCAAAGATAGTTGTTATAGACTGCTCTATGAAAGGAAAGTGTACCTCTGTAAGATGAATGCAAGCATCACAAAGCAGTTTCTCAGAAAGCATCTTTCTAGTTTTAATCTGAGGATATTTCCTCTGTCACCATAAGCTTCACTGGGCTAAGAATTATCCCGTTGCAATTTTTAAGAAAACACTGTTAACAAACTGATCAAGGAAAACAAAAGTGTTACTCTGTGAGTTGCTTTCAAATGTCACAACGCAGTTTCTCAGAACTCTTCTTTCGACTTTTTTTCTGACAATAATTCCTTTTTCACCATACCCCTCAATGCACTCCCAAATATCGCTTTGTAGATTCCCAGAAAGTAGTGTTACCAAATGCTTCATGAAAACTGAGTTGTAACTCTTTGAGATGAATTCATATAACACAAAGAATTCTCTCAGAAAGCTTCTTTCACGTTTTTAGTTGTGGATATTTCCTTCATCAGAATAAGCGTCCGTTCAATTAAAAGTATCCCTTCTCAGATGCCCCAAAGTTAGTTGCAATAGACTGCTGCATGAAACGAAAGTGTAACTCTGTGAGATGAATTCACACATCACAAAGCAATTTCTCAGAAAGCTTCTGTTTAGTTTTTATCTGAGAATATTTCCTTTGTCCCCGTAAACTTCATTGCCCTAAGAATTATCCCGTTGCAGATTGAAAGAAAACAGTTTTTGCAAACTGACCAATGAAAAGAAAAATGAAACACTGATAGTTGCATTCACATGTCACTATGCAGACTCTCAGATCCTTTCTTTCCTGTTTTTATCTGACGATATTTCCTTTTCCACCATAGCCCTCAATGCGCTGCCAAATATCACTTTGAAGATTCACTGAAAGTAGTGTTAGCAAACTGTTTCAGGAAGACTGAGTTGTTACTCTGTGAGATTAATTCACATATCAGAAAGAAACTTCTGAGAAAGCTCCTTTCACGTTTTAGTTGAGGTTATTTCCTTTCTCAGGCTAAGCCTCAATGCAATTCAGTGTGTCCCTTCTCATATTCCCCAAAGACAGTGGTAATAGAATGCTCCATGAAACGAAAGTGTAACTCTGTGAGATGAATTCACATATCACAAATCAGTTTCTCAGAAAGCTTCTTTGTAGTTTTTATCTGAGGATATTTCCTGTGCCACCATTAGCTTCATTGCACTAAGGATTATTCCGTTGCAGGTTCAAGAAAACAGTGTTAGCAAACTGACAAATGAAAAGAAAAGTGTTACTCTGTGAGTTGCATTCACATGTCACAATGCAGTTTCTCAGAACGTTTCTTTCCAGTTTTTATCTGACGATACTTCCTTTTTCACTATAGCCCTCAATGCACTCCCAAATATCGCTTTGCAGATTCCCCGAAAATATTTTTAGCAAACTGCTTCTTGAAGACTGAATGAATTCATATATCACAAAGAAGTTTCTCAGAAAGCTTCTTTCACGTTTTTAATTGAGGATATTTCCTTTATCAAGATAGGGTTCAATGTGATTCAAAATATCCCTTCTCAAATTCCCCAAAGATAGTTTTAATAGACTGCTCCATGAAACGAAAGCTTAACTTCGTGAGGTGAATTCACACATCGCAAAGCATTTTCTTAGAAAGCTTCTTTCTAGTTTTTATCTGAGGAGATTTCCTTTGTCACCATAAGCATCATTGCACAAAAAATATACCGTTGCAGATTTCAAGAAAACAGTGGTACAAAGTGATGAATGAAAACAAAAGTATAACTCTGTGAGTTGCATTCACATGTCACAATACATTTTCTCAGATCGCTTCTTTAAAGTTTTATCTCACGATATTCCCTTTTTCACCATATCCCTCAGTGCACCCCAATATATAGCTTTGCAGATTGCCCTAAAATATTGTCAGCAAACTGCTTCATGAAAACTGAGTTGAAACTCTGTGAGATGACTTCATATATCACAAAGGAGTTTCTCAGAAAGCTTCCTTCACGCTTTTAATTGAGGGTATTTCCTTTATCAGGATGGACCTCAATGGGATTCAAAGGATCCCTTCTCAGATTCCCCAAAGATAATTGTAATAGACTGCTCCATGAAAGAAAAGTGTAACTCTGTGAGATGAATTCTCACATCATGAAGCAGTTTCTCAGAAATCTTCTTTCTAGTTTTTTTCTGAGGATATTTCTTTTGTCACCGTAAGCTTCATTGCACTGAGAGATATTCCGTTACAGATTTCAAGAAAACAATGTTAGCAAAATGATCAATGAAAAGAGAAGTGTACCTCTCTGAGCTGCAATCGCATGTCACAATGCAGTTTCTCAGAACGCTTCTTTCCTGTTTTTATCTGACGATATTTTGTGTTTCACCGTAGCCCTCAATGCGCTCCCAAATATCGCTTTGCTGATTCCCCGAAAGTGTTGTTAGGAAACTGCTTCATGAAGACTGAGTTGTAACTCTGTGAGATGAATTCACATATCACAAAGAAGTTTCTCAGAAAGCTTCTTTCACGATTTTAATTGAGGAGATTTCCTTTATCAGGATAGGCCTCAATGCAATACAAAGTATTCCTTCTCAGATTCCCCAAAGATAGTTGTAACAGACTGCTAAATGACATGAAAGTGTAACTCTGTGAGATGAATTCACACATCCTATAGCAGTTTCTCAGAAAGCGTCTTTCTAGTTTTCATCTGAGGATATTTCCTTTGTCACCGTGAGCTTCATTGCACTAAGAAAAATCCCGATATAGATTTCAAGTAAACAGTGTTAGCAAGCTGACCAATGAAAAGAAAAGTGTAACTCTGTGAGTTGCATTTACACGTCACAATGTAGTTTCTCAGAACGCTTCTTTCCAGTTTTTATCTGGCAATATTTCCTTTTTCACAATAGCCCTTAATGCGTTCCCAAATATCGCTTTGCAGATTCCCAGAAAGTAGTGTTAGCAAACTGCTGTATGAAGACTGAGTTGTAACTCTGTTAGATGAATTCTCATATCACAAAGAAGTTTCTCAGAAAGTTTCTTTCACGTTTTCAGTTCTGGATATTTCCTTTATCAGGATAGTGTTCAATGTGCTTCAAAGTATCCCTTCTCAGACTCCCCAAAGATAGTTGTAGTAGATTGCTCCATGAAACGAAAGTGTAACTCTGGGAGATGAATTCACATATCACAAAGTAGTTTCTCAGACAGCTTCTTTCTAGTTCTTATCTGAGGATATTTCCTTTGCCACCTTAAACATCGTTGCACTAAGAAATATCCTGTTGCTGATTTCAAGAAAACAGTGGTACAAACTGATAAATGAAAAAAAAAAAAAAAAAGTATAACTCTGTGATTTGCATTCATATGTCACAATGTAGTTTCTCAGAATGCTTCTTTCCAGTTTTAATCTGACGGTATACCCTTTTTAACCAAAGCCTTCAATGCTGTCCCATGTATAGCTTTACAGATTCCCCGAAAATATTGCTAGCCAACAGCTTCTTGAAGACTTGAGTTGTAACTCTGTGAGATGAATTCACATATCACAAAGGAATTTCTCAGAATGCTTCTTTCACGTTTTTAGTTGAGGATATTTCCTTTATCAGGATAGGCCTCACTGCGATACAAAGTATTCCTTCTCAGATTCCCCAAAGATAGTTGTAACAGACTGCACCATGAAACTAAAGTGTAACTCTGTGAGATGAATTCACACATCACAAAACAGTTTCTCAGAAAGCTTCTTTCCAGTTTTCATCTGAGCAGATTTCGTTTGTCACCGTAAGCTTCATTGCACTAAGAAATATCCCGACACAGATTTCAAGAAAACAGTGTTAGCAAACTGTCCAATGAAAAGAAAAGTGTAACTCTCTGAGATGCATTCACATGTCACAATGCAGTTTCTCAGAACACGTCTTTGCAGTTTTTATCTGATGCTATCTCATTCTTCACCACAGCCCTCAATGCGCTCCCAAATATCGCTGTACAGATTCCCCGAAAGTAGTGTTAGCAAACAGCTTCATGATGACTGAATTGTAACTCTGTGACGTGAATTCACATATCACAAAGAAGTTTCTGAGAAAGCTTCTTTCAAGTTTTTAGTTGAGGTTATTTCCTCTATCAGGATAGGCCTCAATGGGATTCAGAGTATCCCTTCTCAGATTCCCCAAAGATAGTTTTAATAGACTGTTGCTTGAAACGAAAGTGTAGCTCTGTGTGATCAATTCGCCTATCACAAAGAAGTTTCTCATAAAGCTTCTTTCTAGCTTTTATCTGAGGATATTTCCTTTGTCACCGCAAGCCTCATTGAACTAAGAAATATCCCATTACAGATTTCAAGAAATAAGTGCTAGCAAACTGACCAATGAAAATAAAAGTATAACTCTGTGAGTTGCATTCACATGTTACAATGCAGTTTCTCAGAACGCTTCTTTCCAGTTTTAATCTGATGATATTCCCTTTTTCAACATAGTCCTCAATGCGCTCCCGAATATCGCTTTACAGATTCCCGATAGTAGTGTTAGCAAACTGCTTCATGAAGACTGAGTTGTAAGTCTGTGGGATAAATTCACATATCACAAAGAAGTTTCTCAGAAAACTTCTTTCATGTTTTTAGTTGAGTATATTTTCTTTATCAGGGTAGGCCTCAATGCGATCCAAAATTTCCTGTCTCAGATTCCCCAAAGATAATTATAATAGACTGCTCCATGAAAGGAAAGTGTACCTCTGTAAGATACATTCAAGCATCACAAAGCAGTTTCTCAGAAAGCTTTTTTCTAGTTTTTATCTGAGGATACTTCGTTTGTCACCATAAGCTTCATTGCACTAAGAAATGTCCCATTGCAGATTTCAATAAAACAGTGGTACAAACAGATCAATGAAAATAGAAGTAAAACTCTGTGAGTTGCTTTCACATGTCACAACACAGTTTCTCAGAACGCTGCTTTCCAGTTTTAATCTGACGATATGCAGTTTTTCACCATAGCCTTCAATGCACTCCCATATATAGCTATGCAGTTTCCCCCAAAATATTGTTAGCAAACTGCTTTTTGAAGACTGATTTGTAACTCTGTGAGATGAATTCACATATCTCAAAGAAGTTTCTGAGAAAGTTTCTTTCAAATTTTTAGTTGAGGTTATATCCTTTAGCAGGATAGGGTTCAATGTGATTCAAAGTATCCCTTCTCAGATTCCCCAAAGATAGTTGTAATAGACTGCTCCATGAAACCAAAGTGTAATTTTGTGAGATGAATTCACATATCACAAGGCAGTTTCTCAGAAAGCTTCTTTCTAGCTATTATCTTAGGATATTTCCTTTGTCACCGTAAGCATCATTGCAGTAAGAAATATCCCGTTGATGATTTCAAGAAAACAGTGGTGCTAAACTGATCAATGAAAACAAAAGTATAACTCTAAGCATTGCATTCACATGTCACAATGCAGTTTCTCAGAATGCTTCTTTCCAGTTTTAATCTGATGATATTCTCTTTTTCAACATAGCACTCAATGCGCTCCCAAATACTGCTTTGCAGTTTCCCAGAAAATAGCGTTAGCAAACTGCTTCATGAAGACTGAGTTGTGCCTCTGTGAGATGAATTCACATATCAAAAAGTAGTTTTTCAGAAAGCTTCTTTCACGTTTTTAGTTGAGGATATTTCCTTTATCAGGATAGCGTTCAATGTGAATCAAAGTATCCCTTCTCAGATTCCCCAAAGATAGTTGTAATAGACTGCTCCATGAAACCAGAGTAACTCTGTGAGATGAATTCACACATCACAAAGCAGTTTCTCAGAATGCTTCCTTCTAGTTTTAATCTGAGGATATTTCCTTTGTCACCGTTAGCTTCATTGCACTAAGAAATATCCAGTTGAAGATTTCAAGAAAACAGTGGTACAAACTGATCAATGAAAACAGAAGTATAACTCTATGAGTTGTATTCACATGTCACAATGCAGTTCTCAGAATTTTTCTTTCCAGTTTTAATCTGACGATATTCCCTTTTTCACCATAGCCCTCAATGCGCTCCCAAATATCGCTTTGCAGATTCCCGAAAGTAGTGTTAGCAAACTGCTTCAGGAAGACTGAGTTGTAACTTTGTGAAATGAATTCACATAAAACAAAGAAGTTTCTCAGAAAGCTTCTTTCACGTTTTTAGTTGAGGATATTTCCATTATCAGGATCAGCCTGAATGCGATTCAAAGTATCCCTTCTCAGATTCCCCAAAGATAGTTGTAGTAGACTGCTCCATGAAAAAAAGTGGAACTCTGTGAGATGAATTCACACATCACAAATAGTTTCTCAGAAAGCTTCTTTCTAGTTTTTATTTGAGGATATTTCCTTTGCCACAGTTAGCTTCATTGCACTAAGAATTATCCCGTTGGAGATTTCAAGAAAACAGTGTTAGCAAACTGTCCAATGAAAAGAAAAGTGTAACTCTGTGAGTTGCATTCACATATCACAATGCAATTTCTCAGAACGCTTCTTTTCAGTTTTTATCAGATGATATTTCCTTTTTCAACTTTGCCCTTAATGCGCTCCCAAATATCGCTTTGAAGATTCCCCGAAAATATTGTTAGCAAACTGCTTCATGAAGGCTGAGCTGTAACACTATGAGATGAATTCACATATCACAAAGAAGCTTCCCAGAAAGCTTCTATCACGTTTTTAGTTGAGGATATTTCTTCTATTAGGATAGGCCTCAATGCAATCCAAAATATGCCTTCTCAGATTCCCCAAAGAAAATGGTAATAGACTGCTTTTTGAAAGGAAAGAGTAACTCTGTGAGATTAATGCAAACATCACAAAGCAGTTTTTCATAAGGCCTCTTTCTAGTTTTTATCTGAGGATATATCCTTTGTCACCGTTAGCTTCATTGCACTAAGAAATATCCAGTTGAAGATTTCAAGAAAACAGTGTTAACAAACTGATCAATGAAAACAAAGGTGTAACTCTGTGAGTTGCATTCACATGTCACAATGCAGTTTCTCAGAACTCTTCTTTCCAGTTTTTATCTGATGATATTTCCTTTTTCACCATAGCCCTTAATGTGCTCCCAAATATCGCTTTGAACATTTCCCAAAAGTAGTGTCAGCAAACTGCTTCATGAATACTGAGTTTTAACTCTATGAGATGAATTCACATATCACAAAGAAGTTTCTCAGAAAGCTTCTTTCACGTTTTTAGTTGAGGTTTTTCCTTTATCAGGATAGGCCTCAATGCTATTCAGAATCTCCCTTCTCAGATTCCCCAGAGATAGTTGTAATAGACTGCTTCATGAAACGAAAGTGGAACTCTGTGAGATGAATCCACACATCAAAAAGCAGTTTCTCAGAAAGCTTCTTTTTAGTTTTTATTGGAGGACATTTCATTTGCCACCGTTAGCTTCATTTCACTAAGA
Source organism: Piliocolobus tephrosceles (assembly GCF_002776525.5). Lineage (NCBI taxonomy): Eukaryota > Metazoa > Chordata > Mammalia > Primates > Cercopithecidae > Piliocolobus > Piliocolobus tephrosceles. The sequence goes on along the minus strand of NC_045436.1, from coordinate 136,783,382 downwards.
ATTATCCCTGTGCAGATTTCAAGAAAACAGTGATAACAAACTGGTCAATGAAAACAAAAGTGTAACTCTGTGAGTTGCATTCACATGTCACAAGGCAGTTTTTCAGAACGCTTCTTTTCAGTTTTTATCTGACGATATTTCCTTTTTCACCTTAGCCCTCAATGCGCTCCTAAATATCGCTTTGCAGATTCCTAGAAAATATTGTTAGCAAACTCTTCATGAAGACTGAGTTGTAACTCTCTGAGATGAATTCACATAACACAAAGAAGTTTCTCAGAGAGCTTCTATCACGTTTTTAGCTGAGGATATTTCCTTTATCAGGATAGGACTCCATGCAATCCAAAATATCCCTTCTCAGATTCCCCAAATATAGTTGCAATAGACTGCTCCATGAAACGAAAGTGTAACTCTGTGAGCTGATTCTCACATCACAAAGCAGTTTCTCAGAAAGATTCCTTCAAGTTTTTAATTGAGGATATTTCCTTTATCAAGATACGCCTCAATGTGATTCAAAGTATCCCTTCTCAGATTTCCCTAAGATACTTGTAATAGACTGCTCCACGATACGAAAGTGTAACTCTGTGAGATGAATTCACACATCAGAAAGCAGTTTCTGAGACACCTTCTTTCTAGTTTTTATCTTAGGATATTTCCTTTGCCACCATTAGCTTCATTGCACTAAGAATTATCCCGTTGCATATTTCAAGAAAACAGTGTTAGCAAAACGACCAATGAAAAGAAAAGTGTAACTTGGTGAGTTGCATTCACATGTCACAATTCAGTTTTTCAGAACGCTTCTTTTCAGTTTTTATCTGATGATATTTCCTTTTTCACCTTAGCCCTCAATGCGCTCCCTAATATCGCTTTGCTGATTCCCCAAAAATATTGTTAGCAAACTGCTTCATGAAGACTGAGTTGTAACTCTGTTAGATGAATTCATATACCACAAAGAAGTTTCTCAGAGGGCTTCTATCACATTTTTAGTTGAGGATATTTCCTTTATCAGGATAGGACTCCATGCAATCCAAAATATCCCTTGAGATTCCCCAGGGACAATTGTAATAGACTGCTCCATGAAAGGAAAGTGTAACTCTGTGAGATGAATTCACACATCACAAAACAGTTTCTCAGAAAGCTTCTTTCTAGTTTTTATCTGATGATACTTCCTTTGTCACTGGGAGCTTCATTACACTAAGAAATTTCCCATTGCAGATTTCAAGAAAAGAGTGTTAACAAACTGATCAATGAACACAAAAGTATGTATTCCGAAGGGCAGAGCAAGATGGCCGAATAAGAGCAGCTCCAGTCTCCATCTCCCAGCGCGAGCGACACAGAAGACAGGTGATTTCTGCATTTTCAACTGAGGTACTGGGGTCATCTCACTCGGGAGTGCCGGACAATCAGTGCTGGTCAGCTGCTGCAGCCTGACCAGCGAGAGCTGAAGCAGGGCGAGGCATCGCCTCACCTGGGAAGTGCAAGGGGGAAGGGAGTCCCTTTTCCTAGCCAGGGGAACTGAGACACACAACACCTGGAAAATCGGGTAACTCCCACCCCAATACTGTGCTCTAAGCACACCGGCACACCAGGAGAATTTATCCCATACCTGGACGGGAGGGTCCCACACCCACGGAGCCTCCCTCCTTGCTAACACAGCAGTCTGCGGCAATCTAACTGCAAGGCAGCAGCGAGGCTGGGGGAGGGGCGCCCGTCATCGCTGAGACTTAAGTAGGTAAACAAAGCCGCTGGGAAGCTCGAACTGGGTGGAGCTCACAGCAGCTCAAGGAAACCTGCCTGTCTCTGTAGACTCCGCCTCTGGGGACAGGGTACAGCTAAAAAAAATAACAGGGGAAGTAGCAGAGGACTGTGCAGACACGAACGACTCTGTCTGACAGCTTTGAAGAGAGCAGTGGATCTCCTAACATGGAGGCTGAGATCTGAGAAGGGGCAGGCTGCCTGCTCAAGTGGGTCACTGACCCCTGAGTAGCCTAACTGGGAGACATCCCCAACTAGGGGCAGTCTGACACCCCACACCTCACAGGGTGGAGTACACCCCTGAGAGGAAGCTTCCAAAGCAAGAATCAGACAGGTGCACTCGCTGTTCAGCAATATTCTATCTTCTGCAACCTCTGATGCTGATACCCAGACAAACAGGGTCTGGAGTGGACCCCAAGCAATCTCCAACAGACCTATAGCTGAGGGTCCTGACTGTCAGAAGGAAAACTATCAAACAGGAAGGACACCTATACCAAAACCCCATCAGTACATCACCATCATCAAAGACTAGAGACAGATAAAACCACAAAGATGGGGAAAAAGCAGGGCAGAAAAGCTGGAAATTCAAAAAATAAGAGCTCATCTCCCCCTGCAAAGGAGCACTACCCATCACCAGCAACGGATCAAAGCTGGTCAGAGAATGACTTTGACAAGATGAGAGAAGAAGGCTTCAGTCCATCAAACCTCTCAGAGCTAAAGGAGGAATTACGTACCCAGTGCAAAGAAACTAAAAATCTTGAAAAAAGAGTGGAAGAATTGACATCTAGACTAATTAATGCAGAGAAGGTCATAAATGAAATGACAGAGATGAAAACCATGACATGAGAAATACGTGACAAATGCACAAGCTTCAGCAACCAACTCGATCAACTGGAAGAAAGAGTATCAGCGAAGGGGATCAAATGAATGAAATGAAGTGAGAAGAGAAACCAAAAGAAAAAAGAAGAAAAAGAAATGAACAAAGCCTGCAAGAAGTATGGGATTATGCAAAAAGACCAAAACTACATCTGATTGGGGTGCCTGAAAGTGAGGGGGAAAATGGAACCAAATTGGAAAACACTCTTCAGGATATCATCCAGGAGAACTTCCTCAACCTAGCAGGGCAGGCCAACATTCAAATTCAGGAAATACAGAGAACGCCACAAAGATACTCCTCCAGAAGAGCAACTCCAAGACACATAATTGCCAGATTCACCAAAGGTGAAATGAAGGAAAAAATCTTAAGGGCAGCCAGAGAGAAAGGTCGGGTTACCCACAAAGGGAAGCCCATCAGACTGACAGCAGATCTCTCGGCAGAAACTCTACAAGCCAGAAGAGAGTGGGGGCCAATATTCAACGTTCTTAAAGAAAAGAATTTTAAACCCAGAATTTCATATCCAGCCAAACTAAGTTTCATCAGTGAAGGAGAAATAAAATCCTTTACAGATAAGCAAATGCTTAGAGATTTTGTCACCACCAGGCCTGCCTTACCAGAGACCCTGAAGGAAGCCCTAAACATGGAAAGGAACAACCAGTACCAGCCATTGCAAAACTATGCCAAAATGTAAAGACCATCGAGGCTAGGAAGAAACTGCATCAACTAATGAGCAAAATAACCAGTTAATATCATAATGGCAGGATCAAGTTCACACATAACAATATTAACCTTAAATGGAAATGGACTAAATGCTCCAATTAAAAGACACAGACTGGCAAACTGGATAAAGAGTCAAGACCCATCAGTCTGCTGTCTTCAGGAGACCCATCTCACATGCAGAGACATACATAGGCTCAAAATAAAGGGATGGAGGAAGATCTACCAAGCAAATGGAGAACAAAAAAAAAGGAGGGGTTGCAATCCTAGTCTCTGATAAAACAGACTTTAAACCATCAAAGATCAAAAGAGACAAAGAAGGCCATTACATAATGGTAAAGGGATCAATTCAACAGGAAGAGCTAATTATCCTAAATATATATCCACCCAATACAGGAGCACCCAGATTCATAAAGCAAGTCCTTAGAGACTTGCAAAGAGACTTAGACTCCCATACAATAATAATGGGAGACTTCAACACACCACTGTCAACATTAGACAGATCAACGAGACAGAAAGTTAACAAGGATATCCAGGAAATGAACTCATCTCTGCACCAAGCGGACCTAATAGACATCTATAGAACTCTCCACCCCAAGTCAACAGAATACACATTCTTCTCAGCACCACATCGCACTTATTCTGAAATTGACCACATAATTGGAAGTAAAGCACTCCTCAGCAAATGTACAAGAATAGAAATTATAAAAAACTGTCTATCAGACCACAATGCAATCAAACTAGGACTCAGAACTAAGACACTCAATCAAAACCGCTCAACTACATGGAAACTGAACAACCTGCTCCTGAACGACTACTGGGTAGATAACGAAATGAAGGCAGAAAAAAAGATGTTCTTTGAAACCAATGAGAACAAAGATACAACATACCAGAATCTCTGGGACACATTTAAAGTGTGTAGAGGGAAATGTATAGCACTAAATGCCCACAAGAGAAAGCAGGAAAGATCTAAAATTGACACTCTAACATCACAATTAAAAGAACTAGAGAGGCAAGAGCAATCACATTCAAAAGCTAGCAGAAGGCAAGAAATAACTAAGATCAGAGCAGAACTGAAGGAGATAGAGACACAAAAAAACCCTCCAAAAAATCAATGAATCCAGGAGTTGGTTTTTTGAAAAGATCAACAAAATTGACAGACCACTAGCAAGACTAATAAAGAAGAAAAGAGAAAGGAATCAAATAGATGCAATAAAAAATGATAAAGGGGATATCACCACCGACCCCACAGAAATACAAACTACCATCAGAGAATACTATAAAAACCTCTACGCAAATCAACTAGAAAATCTAGAAGAAATGGATAATTTCCTGGACACTTACACTCTCCCAAGACTAAACCAGGAAGAAGTTGAATCCCTGAATAGACCAATAGCAGGCTCTGAAATTGAGGCAACAATTAATAGCCTACCCACCAAAAAAAGCCAGGACCAGATGGATTCACAGCTGAATTCTACCAGAGGTACAAGGAGGAGCTGGTACCATTCCTTCTGAAACTATTCCAATCAATAGAAAAAGAAGGAATCCTCCCTAACTCATTTTATGAGGCCAACATCATCCTGATACCAAAGCCTGGCAGAGACACAACAAAAAAAGAGAATTTTAGACCAATCTCCCTGATGAACATCGATGCAAAAATCCTCAATAAAATACTGGCAAACCGGATTCAGCAGCACATCAAAAAGCTTATCCACCATGATCAAGTGGGCTTCATCCCTGGGATGCAAGGCTGGTTCAACATTCGCAAATCAATCAACGTAATCCAGCATATAAACAGAACCAAAGACGAGAACCACATGATTATCTCAATAGAGGCAGAAAAGGCTTTTGACAAAATTCAACAGCCCTTCATGCTAAAAACGCTCAATAAATTCGGTATTGATGGAACGTACCTCAAAATAATAAGAGCTATTTATGACAAACCCACAGCCGATATCATACTGAATGGGCAAAAACTGGAAAAATTCCCTTTGAAAACTGGCACAAGACAGGGATGCCCTCTCTCACCACTCCTATTCAACATAGTGTTGGAAGTTCTGGCTAGGGCAATCAGGCAAGAGAAAGAAATCAAGGGTATTCAGTTAGGAAAAGAAGAAGTCAAATTGTCCCTGTTTGCAGATGACATGATTGTATACTTAGAAAACCCCATCGTCTCAGCCCAAAACCTTCTTAAGCTGATAAGCAACTTCAGCAAAGTCTCAGGATACAAAATTAATGTGTAAAAATCACAAGCATTCTTATACACCAGTAACAGACAAGCAGAGAGCCAAATCAGGAATGAACTTCCATTCACAATTGCTTCAAAGAGAATAAAATACCTAGGAATCCAACTTACAAGGGATGTAAAGGACCTCTTCAAGGAGAACTACAAACCACTGCTCAGTGAAATCAAAGAGGACACAAACAAATGGAAGAACATACCATGCTCATGGATAGGAAGAATCAATATCGTGAAAATGGCCATACTGTCCAAGGTCATTTATAGATTCAATGCCATCCCCATCAAGCTACCAATGAGTTTCTTCACCGAATTGGAAAAAACTGCTTTAAAGTTCATATGGAACCAAAAAAGAGCCCGCATTGCCAAGACAATCCTAAGTCAGAAGGACAAAGCTGGAGGCGTCACGCTACCTGACTTCAAACTATACTACAAGGCTACAGTAACCAAAACAGCATGGTACTGGTACCAAAACAGAGATATAGACCAATGGAACAGAACAGAGTCTTCAGAAATAATACCACACGTCTACAGCCATCTGATCTTTGACACACCTGAGAGAAACAAGAAATGGGGAAAGGATTCCCTATTTAATAAATGGTGCTGGGAAAATTGGCTAGCCATAAGTAGAAAGCTGAAACTGGATCCTTTCCTTACTCCTTATACGAAGATTAATTCAAGATGGATTACAGACTTAAATGTTAGACCTATTACCATAAAAACCCTAGAAGAAAATCTAGGTAATACCATTCAGGACATAGGCATGGGCAAGGACTTCATGTCTAAAACACCAAAAGCAACAGCAGCAAAAGCCAAAATTGACAAATGGGATCTAATTAAACTAAAGAGCTTCTGCACAGCAAAAGAAACTACCATCAGAGTGAACAGGCAACCTACAGAATGGGAGAAAATTTTTGCAATCTACTCATCTGACAAAGGGCTAATTTCCTGAATCTACAAAGAACTCAAACAAATATACAAGAAAAAAACAAACAACCCCATCCAAAAGTGGGGTAAGGACATGAACAGGCATTTCTCAAAAGAAGATATTCATACAGCCAACAGACACATGAAAAAATGCTCATCATCACTCGCCATCAGAGAAATGCAAATCAAAACCACAATGAGATACCATCTCACACCAGTTAGAATGGCAATCATTAAAAAATCAGGAAACAACAGGTGTTGGAGAGGATGTGGAGAAATAGGAACACTTTTACACTGTTGGTGAGATTGTAAACTAGTTCAACCATTATGGAAAACAGTATGGCAATTCCTCAAGGATCTAGAACTAGATGTACCATATGACCCAGCCATCCCACTACTGGGTATATACCCAAAGGATTATAAATTAGTCTACTACAAAGACACATGCACACGTATGTTTTTTGCGGCACTATTCACTATAGCAAAGACTTGGAATCAACCCAAATGTCCATCAGTGACAGACTGGATTAAGAAAATGTGGCACATATACACCATGGAATACTATGCAGCCATAAAAAAGGGTGAGTTTGCGTCCTTTGTAGGGACATGGATGCAGCTGGAAACCATCATTCTTAGCAAACTATCACAAGAAGAGAAAACCAAACACCGCATGTTCTCAATCATAGGTGGGAACTGAACAATGAGTTCACTTGGACTCGGGAAGGGGAACATCACACACTGGGGCCTATCATGGGGGGGGGGAGGGATTGCATTGGGGAGTTATACCTGATATAAATGATGAATTGATGGGTGCTGACGAGTTGATGGGTGCAGCACACCAACATGGCACAGGTATACATATGTAACAAACCTGCACGTTATGCACATGTACCCTAGAACTTAAAGTATAATAAATAAATAAATAAATAAATAAATAAATAAATAATAAATAAAAGAAAACAAAAGTATAACTCTGTGAGTTGCATTTACAAGTCACAATGCAGTTTCTCAGAGCACTTCTTTCCAGTTTTTATCTGACGACGTTTCTTTTTTCACCATAGCCCTGAATGCTCTCCCAAATACCGCTTTGCAGATTCCCAGAAAGTAGTGTTAACAAACTGCTTCTTGAAGACTGAGTTGTAACTCTGTGAGATGATTTCACATGTCACAAAGAAGTTTCTCAGAAAACTTCTTTCACCTTTTTAGTTGAGGATATTTCCTTTATCAGGGTAGGGTTCAATGTCCTTCAAAGTATCCCTCTTCAGATTCCCCAAAGATAGTTGTAATAGACTACTCCATGAAACGAAAGTGTAACTCTGTGAGGTGAATTCACAGATCACAAAGCAACTTCTCAGTAAGCTTCTTTCTAGTTTTTGTCTGAGGATATTTCCTTTGCCACCGTTAGCTTCATTGCACTAAGAATTATCACTTTGCAGATTTCAAGAAAACAGTATTAGCAAACTGACCAATGAAAAGAATAGTGTAACTCTGTGAATTGCATTCACATGTCACAATGCAGTTTCTCAAAAAGCTTCTTTTCAGTTTTTTTCTGACGATATTTCCTTTTTCACCTTAGCCCTCAATGCGCTCCCAAATATGGCTTTGCAGATTCCCCGAAAATGTTATTAGCAAACTGCTTCAGGAAGACTGAGTTGTAACTCTGTGAGATAAATTTACATGTCACCAGAAAGTTTCTCAGAGAGCTTCTATTGTGTTTTTAGTTGAGGATATTTCCTTTATCAGGATAGGACTCAATGTGATCCAAAATATCCCTTCAGATTCCCCAGGGACAATTGTAATAGACTGCTCCATGAAAGGAAAGTGTAACTCTGTGAGATGAATTCACACATCACAAAACAGTTTCTCAGAAAGCTTCTTTCTAGTTTTTATCTGATATTTCCTTTATCACCGTAAGCTTCATTACACTAAGAAATTTCCCGTTGCAGATTTCAAGAAAACGGTGCTAACAAACTGATCAATGAAATCAAAAGTATAACTGTGTCAGTTGCATTCAGATGTCACAATGCAGTTTCTCAGAACACTCCTTTACGATTTTTATCTGACGATATTTCCTTTTTCACCATAGCCCTCAATGCGCTACCATATATTGCTTTTCAGATTCCCCAAAAGTGGAGTTAGCAAACTGCTTCATGAAAACTTAGTTATAACTCTGTGGGATAAATTCACATATCGCAAAGAAGTTTCGCAGAAAGCTTCTTTCACGTTTATAGTTGAGGATATTTCCTTTATCAGGGTAGGCCTTGATGCGATCCAAAGTATCCATTCTCAGATTCCCTAAAGATAATTGTAATAGACTGATCCATGAAAGGAAAGTGTACCTCTGTAAGATGAATGCAATTCTCACAAAGCAGTTTTTCAGAAAGCTTCTTTCTAGTTTTTATCTGAGGATATTTCCTTTGTTACCGTCAGCTTCATTGCACTAAGAAATATCCCTTTGCAATTTTCAAGAAAACACTGTTTATAAACTGATCAATGAAAACAAAAGTGTAACTCTGTGAGTTGCATTCACATGTCACAATGCAGTTTCTCAGAAATCTTCTTTGCTGTTTTGAACTGACGATATTTCCTTTTTCACCATAGTCCTCAATGCGCTCCCAAATATCGCTTTGAAGATTCCCCGAAAGAAGTGTTAGTAAACTGCTTCATGATGACTGAGTTGTAACTCTGTGAAATGAATTCACATATCACAAAGGAGTTTCTCAAAATGCTTCTTTCACGTTTTTAATTGAGGATATTTCCTTTATCAGGATAGGGTTCAATGTGATTCAAAGTATCCCTTCTCAGATTCCCCAAAGATAGTTGTATTAGACTGCTCCAAGAAACGAAAGTGTAACTCTGTGAGATGAATTCACACATCACAAAGTAGTTTCTCAGAAAGCTTCTTTCTCGTTTATATCTGAGGATATTTCCTTTGTCACCATAAGCATCATTGCACTAAGAAATATCCCATTGCAGATTTCAAGAAAACAGTGGTACAAACTGTTCAATGAAAACAAAAGTATAACTCTATGAGTTTCATTCATAGGTCACAATGCTGTTTCTCAGAATGCTTCTTTCCAGTTTTAATCTGATGATATTCCCTTTTTCAACATAGTCCTCAATGCGCTCCCGAATATTGCTTTACAGATTCCCAATAGTAGTGTTAGCAAACTGCTTCATGAAGACTGAGTTGTAACTCTGTGAGATGAATTCACATATCACAAAGAAGTTTCTCAGAAAGCTTCTTTCACGTTTTTAGTCGAGGATATTTCCTTTATCAGGATAGGCCTCAATGCGATTCAAATTATCCCTTCTCAGATTTCCCAAAGATAGTTGTAATAGACTGCTCCATGAAAGAAAAGTGTAACTCTGTGAGATGAATTCACACATCACAAAGCATTTTCTCGGAAAGCTTCTTTCTGGTTTTTATCTGAGGATATTTCATTTGTCACTGTAAGCTTCACTGCACTAACAAATATTCCGTTACAGATTTCAAGAGAACAGTGTTAGCAAACTGACCAATGAAAGGAAAAGTGTAACTCTGTCAGTTGCATTCACATGTCACAATGCAGTTTCTCAGAACGCTTCTTTCCAGTTTTTTTTTTTTTGATAGTATTTCCTTTTTCACCATTGCCCTCAATGCGCTCCAAATTATTGCTTTGCAGATGCCCCGAAAGTAGTTTTAGCAAACTGCTTCATGAAGACTTAGTTGTAACTCTGTGAGATGAATTCACATTTCAAAAAGCAGTTTCTCAGAAAGCTTCTTTCACGGTTTTAGTTGAGGTTATTTCCTTTATTAGGAGAGGGTTCGATGTGATTCAAAGTATCCCTTCTCACATTCCCCAAAGATATTTGTAATAGACTGATCCATGAAATGAAAGTGTAACTCTGTGAGATGATTTCACACATCACAAAGCAGTTTCTCAGAAAGCTTCTTTCTAGTTTTTATTTGAGGATATTTCCTTTGACACTGTAAGCATCATAGTACTAAGAAATATCCCATTGATGATTTCAAGAAAACAGTGGTACAAACTGATCAATGAAAACAAAAGTATAACTCTGTGAGTTGCATTCATGTGTCACAATGAAGTTTGACAGAACGCTTCTTTCCAGTTTTTAATCTGACGATATTCCCTTTTTCACTATAGCCCTCAATGCGCTCCCATGTAAAGCTTTGCAAATTCCCCAAAAATATTGTTAGCAAACTGCTTCCTGAGACTGAGTGGTAACTCTGTGAGATGAATTCACATATCACAAAGGCGTTTCTCAGAAAGCTTCCTTCACATTTTTAATTGAGGATATTTTCTTTATCAGGATAGGCCTCAATGAGATCCAAACTATCCCTTCTCAGATTCCACAAAGACATTGGTAATAGACTGCTCACTGATAAGAAACTGTAACTCTGGGAGATGAATTCACACATCAAAAAGCAGTTTCTCAGAAAGCTTCTTGCTAATTTTTATCTGAGGATATTTCCTTTTCACCATAAGCATCATTACACTAAGAAATATCCCATTGCCAGATTTCCAGAAAACAGTGTTAACAAACTGATCAATAAAATCAAAAGTATAACTCTGTCAGTTGCATTCATATGTCACAATGCTGTTTCTCAGAACACTCCTTTCCAGTTTTTATCTGACAATATTTCCTTTTTCACCATAGCCCTCAATGCGATCCCATATATCGCTTTGCAGATTTCCCAAAAGTAGTGTTAGCAAACTGCTTCATGAAGTCTGAGTTGTAACTCTGTGAGATGAATTCATGTAACACAAAGAAGTTTCTCAGAGAGCTTCTTTCACGTTTTTAGTTGAGGATATTTACTTTATCAGGATAGGTCTCAATGTGATTCAAATTATCACTTCCCAGATGACCCAAAGATAGTTGTAATAGACTGCTCCATGAAATGAAAGTGTAAGTCTGTGAGGTGAATTCACACTTCACAAAGCAGTTTCTCAGACAGCTTCTGTCTAGTTTTTATCTGAGGATATTTCCATTGTCACTGTAAGTTTCAATGTACAAAGAATTACCCCGTTGCAGATTTCAAGAACACAGTGTTGGCAAACTGACAAATGAAAAGAAAAGTGTAACTCTCTGACTTGCTTTCACATGTCGCTATGCAGTTTTTCAGAACACTTCTTTCCAGTTTTTATCTGACAATATTTCCTTTTACGCCATTGTCCTCAATGCGCTCCCAAATATCGCTTTGCAGATTACCAGAAAGTAGTGTTAGCAAACTGCTTCATGAAGACTGAGTAGTAACTCTGTGGGATGAATTCACATATCACAAAGAAGTTTCTCACAAAGCTTCTTTCACGTTTTCAGTTGAGGATATTTCCTTTATCAGGGTAGGCCTCAATGCAATCCAAAGTATCCCTTCTCAGATTCCTCAAAGATAGTTGTAATAGACTGCTCCATGAAAAGAAAGTGTACCTCTGTAAGATGAATGCAAGCATCATGAAACAGTTCCTCAGAAAGTTTCCTTCTAGTTTTTATCTGAGGATATTTCCTTTGTCACTGTAAGCTTCATTGCACTAAGAAATATCCCGTTGCAATTTTAAAGAAAACACGGTTAACAAACTGACCAATGAAAAGAGAAGTGTACCTCTCTGAGTTGCATTCACATGTCACAATGCAGTTTCTCAGAACTCTTCTTTTCAGCTTTTATCCGACAATATTTCCTTTTTCAATATAGCCCTCAATGCACTCCCAAATATTGGTTTGAAGATTCCTCGAAAGTAGTGTTAACAAACTGCTTTATGAAGTCTGAGTTGTAACTCTGGGAGATGAATTCACATATCACAAAGAAGTTTCTCAGAAAGCTTCTTTCACGTTTTTAGTTGAGGTTATTTTCTTTAACAGGATAGGTCTCAATGTGATTCAGAGTATCCCTTCTCAGATTCACCAAAGATAGTTGCAATAGACTGCTCCATGAAACCAAAGTGTAACTCTGGGAGATGAATTCACACATCACAAAGCAGTTTCTCACAAAGCTTCTTTCTAGTTTTTATCTGAGGATATTTTCTTTGTCACTTTAAGTTTCATTGCACTAAGAAATATTCCGTTGCAGATTTCAAGAAAACAGTGGTACAAACTGATCAGTGAAAACAAAAATATAACTCTGTGAGTTGCATTCACATGTCACAATGAAGTTTCTCAGATCGTTCTTTCCAATATTTATCTGACAATATTCCCTTTTTCACCACAGCCCTCAATGCACTCCCATATATAGCTTTGCAGATTCCCCAAAACTATTGTTAGCAAACTGCTTCATGATGACTGAGTTGTAACTCTGTGAGATGAATTCACATATCACAAAGTAGTTTCTCAGAGAGTTTCCTTCATTCTTTTAATTAAGGATATTTCCTTTATCAGGATAGGCCTCAATGCGATTCAAAGTATTACTTCTAAGATTCCCCAAAGATAGTTGTGATAGACTGCTCCATGAAACCAAAGTGTAACTCTGTGAGATGAACTCACACATCACAAAGCAGTTTCTCGGAAAGCTTCTGCCTAGTTTTTATCTGAGGATATTTCATTTGACACCCTTAGCTTCATTGCACAAAGAATTCTCCCTTTTGCAGATTCCCAGAAAGTAGTGTTAACAAACTGCTTCAGGAAGATTGAGTTGTAACTCTGGGAGATGAATTCACATATCACAAAGAAGTTTTTCAGAAAGCTTCTTTCACGTTTTTAATTGAGGGTATTTCCTTTATAAGGATAGGCCTCAAGGCGATTCAAAGTATTCCTTATCAGATTCCCCAAAGATATTTGTAATAGACTGCCCCATGAAATGAAAGTTTAACTCTGTGAAATAAATTCACATATCACAAAGCAGTTTCTCAGAAAACTTCTTTCTAGTTTTTATCTGAGGATATTTCCTTTGCCACCGTTAGCTTCATTGCACTCAGAATTATCCCGTTTGCAGATTCCCAGAAAGTAGTGTTGGCAAACTTCTTCATGAAGACTGAGTTGTAACTCTGTGACATGTATTCACATATCACAAAGAAGTTTCTCAGAAAGCTTCTTTCACGTTTTTAATTGAGGACATTTACTTTATCAGGATAGGCCTCAATGCGATTCAAAGTATCACTTCTCAGAGGCCCCAAAGATAGTTGTAATAGACTGCTACATGAAACGGAAGTGTAATTCTGTGAGATGAACTCACACTTCACAAAGCAGTTTCTCAGAAAGCTTCTGTCGAGTTTTTATCTGAGGATATTTCGTTTGTCACCGTAAGCTTCATTGCACTAAGAATTACCCAGTTGCAGATTTCAAGAAAACAGTGCTAGCAAACTGACCAATGAAAAGAAAAGTGTAACTCTCTGAGTTGCATTCACATGTCACAATGCAGTTTCTCAGAACACTTCTTTCCAGTTTTTATCTGACGATATTTCTTTTTTTGCCATAGGCCTCAATGTGCTCCCAAATATCGCTTTGCAGATTCCCAGAAAGTAGTATTAGCAAACTGCTTCATGAAGACTGAGTTGTACCTCTGTGAGATGAGTTCACATATCACAAAGAAGTTTCTAAGAAAGCTTTTTTCACATTTTTAGTTGAGGATATTTCCTTTATCAGGGTAGGCCTCAATGTGATATAAAGTATCCTTTCTCAAATTCACCAAAGATAGTTGTAATAGACTGTTCCATGAAAGGAAAGTGTATGTCTGTAAGGTGAATGCAAGCATCACAAAGCAGTTTCTCAGAAAGCTTCTTTCTACTTTTTATCTCAGGATATTTCCTTTGTCACCATAAGCTTCATTGCACTAAGAAATATCCCGTTGCAATTTTCAAGAAAACACCGTTAACAAACTGACCAATTAAAAGAAAAATGTAAATCTGTGAGTTGCCTTCACATGTCACAATGCAGTTTCTCAGAACTCTTCTTTCCAATTTTTTATCTGACGATATTTCTTTTTTCACCATAGCGCTCAATGCGCTCCCAAATATCACTTTGAAGATTCCCCAAAAGTAGTGTTAGCAAACTGCTTCATGAAGACTGAGTTGTAACCCTGTGAGATGAATTCACGTATCACAAAGAACTTTCTCAGAAAGCTTCTTTCACGTTTTTAGTTGAGGTTATTTCCTTTATCAGGAGAGGCCTCAAAGCGATTCAGATTATCCCTTCTCAGATTCCCCAAAGATAGTTGTAATAGGCTGCTCCATGACATGAAAGTGCAACTCTGTGAGATGAATTCAAACATTACAAAGCAGTTTCTCAGAAAGCTTCTTTCTAGTTTTTATCTGAGGATATTTTCTTTGTCACCATAAGCTTCATAGCACTAAGAAATATCCTCTTACAGATTTGAAGAAACCAGTGTTATCAAACTGACCAATGAAAATAAAAGTGTAATTCCCTGAATTTCATTCACATGTCACAACGCAGTTACCTAGAACGCTTCTTTTCAGTTTTTATCTGATGATATTTCCTTTTTCACCGTAGCCCTCAATGTACTCCCAAATATTGCTTTGCACACTCCCCAAAAATATTGTTAGTAAACTGCTTCATGAAGACTTAGTTGTAACTCTGTGAGATGAATTCACATATCACAAAGAATTTTCTCAGAAAGCTTCTATCACGTTTTTAGTTGAGGATATTTCCATTATCAGGATAGGCCTCAATGAGATCCAACATTTCCCTTCTGAGATTTCCCAAAGACAATGGTAATAGACTGCTCCATGAAAGGAAAGTGTAATTCTGTGAGATGAATTCACACATCACAAAGCAGTTTCTCAGAAAGCTTCTTTCTAGGTTTTATCTGAGGATATTGCCTTTGTCATCGTAAGCTTCATTGCACTTAGAAATATCCCGTTGTAGATTTCAAGAAAACAATGTTAACAAACTGATCAATGAAAACAAAAGTATAACCCTGTGAGTTGCATTCACATGTCACAATGCAGATTCTCAGAACACTTCTTTCCAATTTTTATCTGACGATATTTCCTTTTTCACCGTAACCCTCAATGCGCCCCTAAATATCCCTTTGCAGATTCTCCGAAGGTAGTGTTAGCAAACTGCTTCATGAAGACTGAGTTGTAACTCTGTGAAAAGAATTCATATAACACAAAGAAGTTTCTCAAAAGGCTTCTTTCACGTTTTAGTTGAGGATATTTTCTTTATCAGGTTAGGCCTCAATGCGATTTAAAGTATCCCTTCTCAGATGCCCCAAAGAGAGTTGTAATATACTGCTCCATGAAATGAAGTGTAACTCTGTGAGATGAATTCACACATCACAAAGCAGTTTCTCTGAAAACTTCTTTTTAGTTTTTATCTGAATATATTTCCTTTGTCACCATAAGCTTAATTGCACTAAGAATTACCTCATTGCAGATTTCAAGAAAACAGTGTTAGCAAACTGACCAATGAAAAGAAAAGTGTAACTCTGTGAGTTGCATTCACCTGTCAGAATGCAATTTCTCAGAACGCTTCTTTCCAGTTTTTATCTGACGATATTTCCTTTTTCACCATAGCCCTCAATGCGCTCCCAAATATCGCTTTGCAGATTCCCAGAAAGTAGTGTTAGCAAACTGCGCCCAGAAGACTGAGTTGTAACTGTGACATGAATTCACTTATCACAAAGAAGTTTCTCAGAAAGCTTCTTTCACGTTTTTAGTTGAGGCTATTTCCTTTATCAGGAAAGGCCTCAATGTGATCCAAAGTATCCCTTCTCAGATTCCCCAAAGATAGTTGTAATAGGCTGATCCATGATAGGAAAGTGTAACTCCGTGAGATGAATTCACACATCACAAAGTAGTTTCTCAGAAAGCTTTTTTCTAGTTTTATCTGAGGATATTTCCTTTGTCACTGTATGCTTCATTGCTCTAAGAATTATCAAGTTGAAGATTACAAGAAAACAGTGTTAGCAAACTAATCAATGAAAAGAAAAGTGAAACTCTATGGGTTGCATTCACAGGTCACAATGCAGTGTCTCAAAACGCTTCTTTCCAGTTTTTATCTGACGATATTTCCTTTTTCACCATAGCCCTCAATGCGCTCCCAATATCGCTTTGCAGATTCCCAGAAAGTATTGTTAGCAAATTGCTTCATGAAGACTGAGTTGTAACTCTGTGAGATGAATTCACACATCACAAAGAAATTTCTCAGAAAGCTTCTTTCACGTTTTTAGTTGAGAATATTTCCTTTATCAGGATTGACCTCAATGTAATTCAAAGTATCCATTCTCAGATTCCCCAAAGACAGTTGTAATAGACTGCTCCATGATACGAAAGTGTAACTCTGTGAGATGAATTTACATTACACAAAGCAGTTTCTCAGAAAGCTTCTTTCTAGTTTTTATCTGAGGATATTTCCTTTCTCACTGTAAGCTTCAATGCACTAAGAAATATCCAATTGCAGATTTCAAGAATACACTCTTAGCAAACTGATCAATGAAAAGAAAAGTGTAACTCTGTGAGTTTTTTTTCACATGTCACAATGCAGTTTCTCTGAACGCTTCTTTCCAGTTTTTATCTGACGATAACCCTTTTTTTTTTATCATAACCTTCAATGCACTCCCAAATATCGCTTTGCAGATCCCCGAAAAGATTGTTGGCAAACTGCTTCATGAAGACTGAGTTACAACTCTGTGAGATGAATTCACATATTATGAAGGAGTTTCTCAGAAAGCTTTCTTCACGTTTTTAATTCAGGATACTTCCTTTATCAGGATAGGCCTCAATGCTATCCAAAGTATCCCTTCTGGATTCCACAAAGGCAGTGGTAATAGACTGCTCACTGAAAAGAAACTGTTACTCTGTGAGATAAATTCACACATCACAAAGCCATTTATCAGAAAGCTTCTTTCTAGTTTTTTTCCGAGGATATTTCCTTTGTCACCGTAAGCTTCATTGCACTAAGAAATATCCCGTTACAGATTTCAAGAAAACAATGACAACAAACTGATCAATGAAAACAAAAGTGTAACTCTGTCAGTTGCATTCACATGTCACAATGCAGTTTCTCAGAACTCTTGTATCCAGTTTTTATCTGACGATATTTCCTTTTTCAACATAATCCTCAATGCACTCCGAAATATCACTTTGCAGATTGCCAGAAAGTAGTGTTAGCAAACTACTTCATGAAGACCGAGTTGTAACTCTGTGAGATGAATTCACACATCACAATGAAGTTTCTCAGAAAGCTTCTTTCCCATTTTTAATTGAGGATATTTCCTTTATAAGGATTGGCCTCAATGCGAACAATTGTATCCCTTCTCAGATTTCTCAAAGATAGTTGTAATAGACTGCTTCATGAAACGAAAGTGTATCTCTGTGAGATGAATTCACACATCACAAAGCAGTCTCTCAGAAAGCTTCTTTCTAGTTTTTATCTGAGGATATTTCCTTTGTCACCATAAACATCATTGCACTGGGAAATACCCCATTGCAGATTTCAAGAAAACAGTGTTACCAAATTGACCAATGAAAAGAGAAGTGCAACTCTGTGAGATGCATTCACTTGCCACAAGGCAGTTTCTCAGAATGCTTCTATCCAGTTTTTACCTGACGAGCTTCCCTTTTTCACCATAGCCCTCAATGCGCTCCCAAATATCGCTTTGCAGATTCCCTGAAAGTAGTGTTAGGAAACTGCTTCATAAAGACTGAGTTGTAACTCTGTGAGATGAATTCGCGTATCACAAAGAGGTTTCTCAGAAAGCTTGTTTCACGTTTTTAGTTGAGGTTATTTCTGTTACCAGGATAGGCTTCAATGCAATTCAAAGTGCCCCTTCTTGGATTCCCCAAAGATAGTTATAATAGACTGCTCCATGAAACAAAAGTGGAACTCTCTCAGATGAATTCACACATCACAAAACAGTTTCTTAGAAAGCTTCTTTCTAGTTTTTATCCGAGGATATTTCCTTTGTCATCATAAGCTTCATTACACTAAGAAATATCCCATTGCAGATTTCAAGAGAACAGTCTTAGCAAACTGATCAACAAAAAGTGTAACCCTGTGAGTTTTATTCACATGTCACAAGACAGTTTCTCAGAACGCTTCTTTCCTGTTTTTATCTAGATGATATTTCCTTTTTCACCATAACCCTCAATGCACTACCAAATATCGCTTTGCAGATTCCCCAAAAATATTGTTAGCAAACTGCTTCATGAAGACTGAGTTGCAACTCTGTGAGATGAATTCACATATCACAAAGGAGTTTCTCAGAAAGCTTCCTTCACATTTTTATTTGAGGATATTTCCTTTATCAGGATAGGCCTCAATGTGATCCAAAGTATCCCTTCTCAGTTTCCACAAAGACAGTGGTAATATACTGCTCACTGAAAAGAAACTGTAACTCTGTGAGATGAATTCACACAGCACAAAGCAGTTTCTCAGGAAGCTTCTTTTTAGTTTTTATCTGAGAATACTTCCTTTGTCACCGTAAGCTTCATATGACTAAGAAATATCCCATTGCAGATTTCAAGAAAACAGTGTTAGCAAACTAATCAATGAAAAGAGAATTGTAACTCTGTGAGTTGCATTCACATGTCACAATGCAGTTTCTCAGAACTCTTCTTTCCAGTTTTTATCTGACATATTCCCTTTTCACCATAGCCCTCAATGCACTCCCAAAGATCGCTTTGCAGACTCCCCGAAAATATTGTTAGCAAACTGCTTCATGAAGACTGAGTTGCAACTCTGTGAGATGAATTCACATATCACAAAGGAGTTTCTCAGAAAGCTTCCTTCACGTTGTTATTTGAGGATATTTCCTTTATCAGGATAGGCCTCAATGCGATCCAAAGTATCCCTTCTCAGATTCCACAAAGACAGTGGTAATATACTGCTCACTGAAAAGAAACTGTAACTCCATGAGATGAATTCACACAGCACAAAGCAGTTTCTCAGGAAGCTTCTTTCTATTTTTTATCTGAGGATATTTCTTTTGTGACCTAAAGCTTCATTGCACTAAGAAATATCCCATTGCAGATTCAAGAAAACAGTGATAACAAACTGATCAATGAAAACAAAAGTGTAACTCTGTCAGTTGAATTCACATGTCACAATGCAGTTTCTCAGAATACTTCTATCCATTTTTTATCTGACGATATTTCCTTTGTTAGAGTAAACTTCATTGCACTAAGAAATATCCCGTTACAGATTTCAAGAAAACAGTGTTAGCAAACTGAACAATGAAAACAAAAATGTAACTCTGTGAGTTGCATTCACATGTCACAATGCAGTTTGTCAGAACGCTTCTTTCCAGTTTTTATCTGACGATATTTCCTTTTTCACCATACCCGTCAATGCGCTCCCAAATATCACTTTGCAGATTCCCAGATAGTAGTGTTAGCAAACTGCTTCATGAAGACTGAGTTGTAACTCTGTGAGATTAATTCACATATCACAAAGGAATTTCTCAAAAAGCTTCTTTCACGATTTTAATTGAGGATACTTCCTGTATCAGGGTAGGCCTCAATGCGATCCAAAATATCCCTTCTCAGATTCCCCAAAGACAATGACTGCTCCATGAAAGGAAAATGTAGCTCTGTGAGATGAATTCACACATCACAAAGCAGTTTCTCAGAAAGCTTCTTTCTAGTTTTTATCTGAGAATATTTCCTTTGTCACTGTAAGCTTCATATCACTAAGAAATATCCCATTGCAGATTTCAAGAAAACAGTGTTAGCAAACTAATCAATGAAAAGAGAATTGTAACTCTGTGAGTTGCATTCACATGTCACAATGCAGTTTCTCAGAACTCTTCTTTCCAGTTTTTATCTGACGTATTCCCTTTTCACCATAGCCCTCAATGCACTCCCAAAGATCGCTTTGCAGACTCCCTGAAAATATTGTTAGCAAACTGCTTCATGAAGACTGAGTTGCAACTCTGTGAGATGAATTCACATATCACAAAGGAGTTTCTCAGAAAGCTTCCTTCACGTTTTTAGTTGAGGATATTTCCTTTATCAGGATATGCCTCAATGTGATCCAAAGTATCCCTTCTCAGATTCCACAAAGACAATGGTAAGAGACTGTTCACTGAAAAAAAAAAAAAAAAAAAACTGTAACTCTGTGAGGTGAATTCACACATCACAAAGCAGTTTCTGAGAAAGGTTCCTTCTAGTTTTTATCTGAGGATATTTCCTTTGTCACCATAAACTTCATTGCAGTAAGAAATATCCCATTGCAGATTTCAAGAAAACAGTGTTAGCAAACTGATCAATGAAAAGTAAAGTGTAACTCTCTGAGTAGTATTCATATATCACAATGCAGTTTCTCAGAACGCTTCTTTCCAGCTTTTATCTGACAATATTTCCTTTTTCACCACAGCCCTCAATGCCCTCCGATATATCACTTTGCAGATTCCTCGAAAGCAGTGTTATCAAACTGCTTCATGAAGACTGAGTTGTAACTCTTTGAGATGAATTAATATATCACGTATCACAAAGAAGTTCCTCAGAAAGCTTCTTTCACGTTTTTTAATTGAGAATATTTCCTTTATTAGGAAAGGCCTCATTGCGATCCAAAGTTTCCCTTCACAGATTCTCCGAAGACAGAGGTAATAGACTGCTTTATGAAACGAAAGTGTAACTGTGTGAGATGAATTCACACACTAGAAAGCTGTTTCTCAGAAAGCTTCTTTCTAGTTTTTATCTGAGGATATATCCTTTGTCACCATAAGCTTCATTGCACTAACAAATATCCCATTGCAGATTTCAATAAAACAGTGTTAGTAAACTGATCTACGAAAAGAAAAGTGTAACTGTGTGAGTTGCATTCAGATGTCACAACGCAGTTTCTCAGAATGCTTCTTTCCAGTTTTTATCTGACGATATTTCCTTTTTCACCACAGCCCTCAATGCGCTCCTAAATATCGCATTGCAGATTCCCCGAAAGTAGTGTTAGCATACTACTTCATGAAGAATGAGTTGTAACTCTGTGAGATGAGTTCACATATCACAAAGAAATTTCTCAAAATGCTTCATTTACGTTTCTAATTGAGGATATTTACATCACAAAGCAGTTTCTTAGAAAGCTTTTTTCTAGTTTTTATCTCAGGCTGTTTCCTTTTTCACCGTAATCTTCATTGCACTAAGCATTATCCCATTGCAGATTTCAAGAAAACAGTGTTAGCAAACTGATCAATGAAAAGAAAAGTGGAACTCTGTGAGTTGCTATCACATATCACAACGTAGTTTCTCAGAACGCTTCTTTTCAGTTTTTATCTGACGATATTTCCTTTTTCACTGTAGCCCTCAATGCGCTCCCAAATATCCCTTTGCAGATTCCTCGAATGTCGTGTTAGCAAACTGCCTCGTGAAGAATGAGTTGTAACTCTGTGAGATGAATTCGCGTATCACAAAGAAGTTTCTGAGAAAGCTTCTCTCACGTTTTCAAGTGAGGATATTTCCTTTATCAGCATAGGCCTCAATGCGATCCAAAGTATCACTTCTCAGATTCCCCAAAGACAGTGGTAATAGATTCCTACATGAAATGAAATTGTTACTCTGTGAGATGAATTCACACATCACAAAGCAGTTTATCAGAAAGCTTCTTTCTACTTTTTATTTGAAGATAATTCCTTTGTCAAAATAAGCTTCATTGCACTGAGAAATAACCCATTGCAGATTTCAAGAAAACAGTGTTAGCAAGCTGATCTATGAAAAGAAACGTGTAACTCTGTGAATTGCATTCACATGTAACACTGCAGTTTCTCAGAACGCTTATTTCCAGTTTTTACCTGACGATATTTCCTTTTTCACCATACCCCTCAATGTGCTCATAAATATCACTTTGCAGATTCCCCGAAGGTAGTGTTAGCAAACTGCTTCATGAAGACTGAGTTGTAACTCTGTGAGATGAATTCATATATCATAAAGAAGTTTCTCAGAAAGATTTTTTCACATTTTTTTATTGAGGATATCACCTTTATTAGGATAGGCCTCAACGCAATCCAAAGTATCCCTTCTCAGATTCCCAAAAGAAAGGTAATAGACTACTCCATGAAACGAAAGTGTAACTCTGTGAGAAGAATTCACACATCACAAAGCAGTATCTCAGAAAGCTTCTTCCTAGTTTTTATCTGACGATATTTAATTTGTCACCGTATGCTTCATTGCACTAAGAAATATCACGTTGCAGTTATCAAGAGAACAGTACTAGCAAACTGATCAATGAAATCAAAAGTGTAACTCTGTGAGTTGCATTCACATGTCAGAATGCAATTTCTCAGAACGCTTCTTTCCAGTTTTAATCTGACGATATTTCCTTTTTCACTATCGCCCTCAATGTGCTCCCAAATATCACTTTGCAGATTCCCCAAAAGTAGTGTTAGCAAACTGCTTCATGAAGACTGAGTTGTAACTCTGTGAGATGAATTCACATATCACAAAGAAGTTTCTCAGAAAGTTTCTTTCTCGTTTTTAATTGAGGCTATTTCCTTCATCAGGATAGGCCTCAATGCGATCCAAAGTATCCCTTCTCAGATTACCCAAAGAGAAATAATAGACTACTCCATGAAACAAAAGGGTAACTCTGTGTGATGAATTCACACATCACAAAACAGTTTCTCAGAGAACTTCTTTCTAGTTTTTATATCAGGATATATCCTCCTGTCACCGTAAGTTTCATAGCACTAAGAAATATACCATTTCAGATTTAAAGAAAACAGTGTTAGGAAACTGATCAATGAAAAGGAAAGTGTAACACTGTGAGTTGCACTCACATGTCACAATACAGTTTCTCAGAATGCTTCTTTCCAGTTTTTATCTTAGTGTATTTCCTTTTTCACCATAGCCGTCAATGCACTCCCAAATATCACTTTGCAGATTCCCCGAAAGTATTGTTAGCAAACTGCTTCATGAAGACTGAGTTGTAACTCTGTGAGATG
>NC_045436.1:136757598-136760032 GCF_002776525.5 Piliocolobus tephrosceles | reverse complement strand
TGTTAGCAAACTGCTTCATGAAGACTGAGTTGTAACTCTGTGAGATGAATTCACCTATCACAAATGAGTTTCTCTGAAAGCTTCTTTCACGTGTATAATTGAGGATATTTCCTTTATCAGGAAAGGCCTCAACGCTTTCCAAACTATCCCTTCTCAGCTTTTCCAAAGACAGAGGTATTACACTGCTCCGTGAAACGAAAGTGTAACAGTGTGAGATGAATTCACACATCTCAAAGCAGTTTCTCAGAAAGATTCTTTCTAGTTTTTATCTGAGGATATTTCCTTTGTCTCCATAAGCTTCATTGCACTAGCAAATATCCCATTGCAGATTTCAAGAAAACAGTGTTAGCAATCTGATCAATGAAAAGGAAAGTGTAACTCTGCGAGTTGCATTCACATGTCATAATGTAGTTTCTCAGAACGCTTCTTTACAGTTTTTATCTGACAATATTTCCTTTTTCATTGTAGCCCTCAAGGTGCTCCCAAATATTGCTTTGCAGATTCCCCGAAAGTAGTGCTAGCAAACTGCTTGATGAAGACGCAGTTCTAATTCTGTGATATGAATTCACATATCACAAAGAAGTTTCTCAGAAATGTTCCTTCACGTTTTTAATTGAGGATATATCCTTTACCAGGATATGCCTCAATGCGATCCAAGGTATCCCTTCTCAGATTCCCCAAAAACAATGGTAATAGACTGCTCCGTGAAACAAAAGTGTAACTCTGTGAGATGAATTCACACACCACAAAACAGTTTCTCAGATAGCTTCTTTCTAATTTTTTATCTGAGGATATTTCCTTTGTCACTGTAAGCTTCATTGCACTAAAAATTATCTCATTTGAGATTTCAAGAAAACTGTGTTAGCAAACTGATCAATGAAAAGGAAAGTGTAACTCTCTGGATAGCATTCACACGTCATAATGAAGTTTCTCAGAATGCTTCTTTCCAGTTTTTATATGAGGATATTTCTTTTTCACCCTAGCCCTCAATGCACTCCCAAATATCACTTTGCAGATTCCACAAGAACAGTGTTAGCAAGCAGCTTCATGAAGACAAAGTGAAACTCTGTGAGATTAATTCACACATCACAGTGCAGTTTCTCAAAATGCTTCTTTCCAGTTTTTATCTGACGACATTTCCTTTTTCACCTTTGGCCTCAATGCACTCTCAAATATCGCTTTGCAGACTCCCCAAAAGTAGTGTTAACAAACTGCTTCATGAAGACTAAGTTGTAACTTTGTGAGATGAATTCACTCATCACAAAGCAGTTTCTCAGAAAGCTTCTTTCTACTTTTTATCTGATGATATTTCCTTTATCACCGTAAGATTCTTTGCACTAAGAAATATCCCATTGCAGATTTCAAAAAAGCAGTGTCAGCAAACTGATCAATGAAAAGTGTAACTCTGTGAGTTGCATTCATATGTCACAATGCAGTTTCTCAGAATGCTTCTTTTCAGTTTTTATCTGATGATATTTCCTTTTTCACCATAGCCGTCTATGCCCTTACAAATATCAGTTTCCGTTTTCCACGGGAACAGTCTTAGTCTACGGCTTTATGAAGAAAAGGTGAAACTCTGTGAGATGAATTCACACATCACAAAGCAGTTTCTCAGAAAAGTTCTTTCTAATTTTTATCTGAGGATATTTCCTTTGTCACCGTAAACTTCTTTGCGCTGACTTATCCCATTGCAGATTTCAGGAAAACTGTGTTAGTACACTGATCAATGAAAAGTGTAACTCTCTGAATTGCATTCACACGTCACAATGAAGTTTCTCAGAACGTTTCTTTCCAGTTTTTATATGAGAATATTTCTTTTTCACCTATCCATCAATGCGCTCCCAAATATCACTTTGCAGTTTCCTCGAGAACAGTGTTAGCAAACAGCTTCATGTAGACAAAGTGAAACTCTGTGAGATGAATTCACACATCACAATGTACTTTCTCAGAACGCTTCTTTCTCGTTTTTATCTGAGGATATTTCCTTTGGCCGTATAGTCTTCAAAGTGATCTGAAATATCAGTTCTCAGATTCTACAAAAACAGCGCTAGCAAACGGCTCCATGAAAAACAGGTGTAGCTCAGTGAGTTGAATTCACACATCACAAAGCAGTTTCTCAGAAAGCTTCTTTCTATTTTTTATCTTAGAATATTTCCTTTGTCACTGTAAGCTTTGTTGCAATAAGAATTATCCCATTGCAGATTTCAAGAAAACTGTGTTAGCAAACTGAACAATGAAAAGAAAAGTGTAACTCTCTGAATTGCATTCACACGTCACAATAAAATTTCTCAGAATGCTTCTTTCCAGTTTTTATATGAGGATATTTCTTTTTCAACCTAGCCCTCAATGCACTCCCAAATATCATTTTGCAGATTCCACAAGAACAATGTTAGCAAGCAGCTTCATGAAGACAAAGTGAAACTCTGTGAGATGA
>NC_045436.1:136678267-136747598 GCF_002776525.5 Piliocolobus tephrosceles | reverse complement strand
ACTGTAGCCTTGTAGTATAGTTTGAAGTCAGGTAGCGTGACGCCTCCGGCTTTGTCCTTTTGACTTAGGATTGTCTTGGCAATGCGGGCTCTTCTTTGGTTCCATATGAACTTTAAAGCAGTTTTTTCCAATTCTGTGAAGAAACTCATTGGTAGCTTGATGGGGATGGCATTGAATCTATAAATAACCTTGGGCAGTATAGCCATTTTCACGATATTGATTCTTCCTATCCATGAGCATGGTATGTTCTTCCATTTGTTTGTGTCCTCTTTGATTTCACTGAGCAGTGGTTTGTAGTTCTCCTTGAAGAGGTCCTTTACATCCCTTGTAAGTTGGATTCCTAGGTATTTTATTCTCTTTGAAGCAATTGTGAATGGAAATTCATTCCTGATTTGGCTCTTTGTTGTTCTGTTACTGGTGTATAAGAATGCTTGTGATTTTTGCACATTAATTTTGTATCCTGAGACTTTGCTGAAGTTACTTATCAGCTTAAGGAGATTTTGGGCTGAGACGATGGGGTTTTCTAAATACACAATCATGTCATCTGCAAACAGGGACAATTTGGCTTCTTCTTTTCCTAACTGAATATCCTTGATTTCTTTCTCTTTCCTGATTTCCCTAGCCAGAACTTCCAACACTATGTTGAATAGGAGTGGTGCGAGAGGGCATCCCTGTCTTGTGCCAGTTTTCAAAGGGAATTTTTCCAGTTTTTGCCCATTCAGTATGATATTAGCTGTGGGTTTGTCATAAATAGCTCTTATTATTTTGAGGTACGTTCCATCAATACCGAATTTATTGAGCGTTTTTAGCATGAAGGGCTGTTGAATTTTGTCAAAAGCTTTTTCTGCCTCTATTGAGATAATCATGTGGTTCTTGTCTTTGGTTCTGTTTATATGCTGGATTACGTTGATTGATTTGCGAATGTTGACCCAGCCTTGCATCCCAGGGATGAAGCCCACTTGATCATGGTGGATAAGCTTTTTGATGTGCTGCTGAATCCGGTTTGCCAGTATTTTATTGAGGATTTTTGCATCGATGTTCATCAGGGATATTGGTCTAAAGTTCTCTTTTTTTGTTGTGTCTCTGACAGGCTTTGGTATCAGGCTTTGGTATCAGGCCTCATAAAATGAGTTAGGGAGGATTCCCTCTTTTTCTATTGATTGGAATAGTTTCGGAAGGAATGGTACCAGCTCCTCCTTGTATCTCTGGTAGAATTCAGCTGTGAATCCATCTGGTCCTGGACTTTTTTTGGTTGGTAGGCTATTAATTATTGCCTCAATTTCGGGGCCTGCTATTGGTCTATTCAGGGATTCAACTTCTTCCTGGTTTAGTCTTGGAAGAGTGTAAGTGTCCAGGAAATTATCCATTTCTTCTAGATTTTCTAGTTGATTTGCGTAGAGGTGTTTATAGTATTCTCTGATGGTAGTTTGTACTTCTGTTGGTCGGTGGTGATATCCCCTTTATCATTTTTTATTGTGTCTATTTGATTCCTCTCTCTTTTCTTCTTTATTAGTATTGCTAGCAGTCTGTCAATTTTGCTCATCTTTTCAAAAAACCAACTCCTGGATTCATTGATTTTTTGGAGGGTTTTTTGTGTCTCTATCTCCTTCAGTTCTGCTCTGATCTTAGTTATTTCTTGCCTTCTGCTAGCTTTTGAGTGTGTTTGCTCTTGCCTCTCTAGTTCTTTTAATTGTGATGTTAGAGTGTCAATTTTAGATCTTTCCTACTTTCTCTTTTGGGCATTTAGTGCTATAAATTTCCCTCTACACACTGCTTTAAATGTGTCCCAGAGATTCTGGTATGTTGTATCTTTGTTCTCATTGGTTTCAAAGAACATCTTTATTTCTGCTTTCATTTCGTTATGTACCCAGTAGTCATTCAGGAACAGGTTGTTCAGTTTCCATGTAGTTGAGCGGTTTGATTGAGTTTCTTAGTCCTGAGTTCTAGTTTCATAGCACTGTGGTCAGAGAGACAGTTTGTTATAATTTCTGTTCTTTTACATTTGCTGAGGAGTGCTTTACTTCCAATTATGTGGTCAATTTTGGAATAAGTGCGATGTGGTGCTGAGAAGAATGTATATTCTGTTGATTTGGGGTGGAGGGTTCTATAGATGTCTATTAGGTCTGCTTGGTGCAGAGATAAGTTCAATTCCTGGATATCCTTGTTAACTTTCTGTCTCATTGTTCTGTCTAATGTTGACAGTGGAGTGTTGAAGTCTCCCATTATTATTGTATGGGAGTCTAAGTCTCTTTGTAAGTCTCTAAGGACTTGCTTTATGAATCTGGGTGCTCCTGTGTTGGGTGCATATATATTTAGGATAGTTAGCTCTTCCTGTTGAATTGATCCCTTTACCATTATGTAATGGCCTTCTTTGTCTCTTTTGATCTTTAATGGTTTAAAGTCTGTTTTATCAGAGACTAGGATTGCAACCCCTGCTTTTTTTTGTTCTCCATTTGCTTGGTAGATCTTCCTGCATGCCTTTATTTTGAGCCTATGTGTGTCTCTGCATGTGAGATGGGTCTCCTGAAGACAGCAGACTGATGGGTCTTGACTCTTTATCCAGTTTGCCAGTCTGTGTCTTTTAATTGGAGCATTCAGTCCATTTACATTTAAGGTTAATATTGTTATGTGTGAACTTGATCCTGCCATTATGATATTAACTGGTTATTTTGCTTGTTAGTTGATGCAGTTTCTTCCTAGGCTCGATGGTCTTTACATTTTGGCATGTTTTTGCAATGGCTGGTACCGGTTGTTCCTTTCCATGTTTAGGGCTTCCTTCAGGGTCTCTTGTAAGGCAGGCCTGGTGGTGACAAAATCTCTAAGCATTTGCTTATCTGTAAAGGATTTTATTTCTCCTTCACTTATGAAACTTAGTTTGGCTGCATATGAAATTCTGGGTTGAAAATTCTTTTCTTTAAGAATGTTGAATATTGGCCCCCACTCTCTTCTCGCTTGGAGAGTTTCTGCTGAGATATCTGCTGTTAGTCTGATGGGCTTCCCTTTGTGGGTAACCCGACCTTTCTCTCTGGCTGCCCTTAAGACTTTTTCCTTCATTTCAACTTTGATGTATCTGGCAATTATGTGTCTTGGAGTTGCTCTTCTCGAGGAGTATCTTTGTGGCATTCTTTGTATTTCCTGAATTTTAATGTTGGCCTGTCCTACTAGGTTGGGGAAGTTCTCCTGGATGATATTCTGAAGAGTGTTTTCCAACTTGGTTCCATTTTCCCCCTCACTTTCAGGCACCCCAATCAGATGTAGATTTGGTCTTTTTACATATCCCATACTTCTTGCAGGCTTTGTTCATTTCTTTTTCTTCTTTTTTCTTTTGGATTCTCTTCTCACTTCATTTCATTCATTTGATCCTCCATTGCTGATACTCTTTCTTCCAGTTGATCGAGTCGGTTACTAATGCTTGTGCCTTTGTCACATATTTCTCATGTCATGGTTTTCATCTCTGTCATTTCGTTTATGACCTTCTCTACATTAATTAGTGTACCTGTCAATTCTTCCACTCTTTTTCAAGATTTTTAGTTTCTTTGTGCTGGGTACGTAATTCTTCCTTTAGCTCTGAGAAGTTTGATGGACTGAAGCCTTTTCTCTCATCTCGTCAAAGTCATTCTCTGACCAGCTTTGATCCATTGCTGGCGATGGGCTGCACTCCTTTGCAGGGGTAGATGAGCTCTTATTTTCTGAATTTCCAACTTTTCTGCCCTGCTTTTTCCCCATCTTTGTGGTTTTATCTGTCTCTAGTCTTTGATGATGGTGATGTACTGATGGGGTTTTGGTATAGGTGTCTTTCCTGTTTGATAGTTTTCCTTCTACCAGTCAGGACCCTCAGCTGTAGGTCTGTTGGAGATTGCTTGAGGTCCACTCCAGACCTTGTTTGCCTGGGTGTCAGCAGCAGAGGTTGCAGAAGATAGAGTATTGCTGAACAGTGAGAGTACCTGTCTGATTCTTACTTTGGAAGCTTCCTCTCAGGGGTGTACTCCACCCTGTGAGATGTGGGGTGTCAGACTGTCCCTAGTGGGGGACGTCTCCCAATTAGGCTACTCAGGGGTCAGGGACCCACTTGAGCAGGCAGTCTGTCCCTTCTCAGATCTCAACCTCCATGTTCGGAGATCCACTGCTCTCTTCAAAGCTGTCAGACAGAGTCATTTGCGTCTGCAAAGGTTTCTGCTGCTTTTTTTTTTCCTTGAGCTGCTGTGAGTTCCACCCTGTTCGAGCTTCCCAGCGGCTTTGTTTACCTACTTAAGCCTCAGCAATGGCGGAGGCCCCTCCCCCAGCTTCACTGCTGCCTTGCAGTTAGATCCCAGACTGCTGTGTTAGCAATGCGGGAGGCTCCGTGGGCATGGGACCCTCCTGGCCAGGTGTGGGGTATATTCTCCTGGTGTGCCTGTTTGCTTAAAGTGCAGTATTGGGGTGGGAGTTACCCGATTTTCCAGGTGTTGTGTGTCTCAGTTCCCCTGGCTAGGAAAAGGGATTCCCTTCCCCCTTGTGCTTCCCAGGTGAGGCAATGCCTCGCCCTGCTTCAGCTTTCGCTGGTCGGGCTGCAGCAGCTGACCAGCACTGATTGTCCAGCACTCCCTAGTGAGATGACCCCAGTACCTCAGTTGAAAATGCAGAAATCACCAGTCTTCTGTGTTGCTCACGCTGGGAGTTGGAGACTGGAGCTGTTCCTATTTGGCCATCTTGCTCTGCCCCTGCATTTAATTCTTCTTTAGTTTTCATTTGAGAATATTTGATCTTTAACCATAGGCCTTAATGGGTTCCCATATGTCTCTTCACAGTTTCTACAGAAAGAAGGTTTCAAACCTGGTGAATCAAAAACGTGGTTTAATTATGTGAGTTGAATCCACATATCACAAAACATTTTCATAGATAACTTCTTTCTAGATATTTCTGTGGGTAATCTGTTTTTCACCATACACCTCAGTGGGCTCCAAAATGTCCTTTCACAGATTCTACAAAGGGGGTGCTTCCATTCTGCTGAATCATAAGAAAAGTTTTAGTTGGTAAGATGAATTCACATATCATAAAGCAGTTTCACAGATTGCTTTTTTCTAGTTTTTACCTGGGGATATTTGTATGTTCACAATGGGCCCCAATGAGCTGCAGAATGTCCCTACAGAGGTTCTACCCAAAGAGTTTTCCTTAACTGTGGAATCAAAACAAAGGTTTAATGCTGTAGGTGAATCTGCACATCACAGAGCTGTTTCACAGATCGCTTCTTTCTAGTTTTTATCTGGGGATATGCCGTTTTTTACCATAGGCCTCATTGCACTCCCGAATGTCCCTGAGCAGATTCTACATGTTTCCAATCTGCTTACTCAAAAGAAAGGTTTAACTTTGTGAGATGAATTGACGTATCACAAAGCATTTTCACAGATAGTTTCTTTCTGGTTTTTATAAGGAGATATTACTATATTCACCACAGGCTTCAATGGTTCATGAATATCTTTTGGCAGATTCTACAAAAAGAGTGTTTCCCACCTGCAGAATCCAAAGAAGAGTTAGCAGTCAGCATGAAGCCACACATCACAAAGCAGTTTCACAGATAGCTTCTTTCTACTTTTTCTCTGTGGCTATTCAGTTTTTCACCATAGGCCTCAGTGGGCTCACAAATGTCCCTTTGAAGATTCTATCAAAAGAGTGTTTCCAACCTGCCGAATCAGAAGAAAGGTTTAACTCTGCTACTGGAATCCACACATGACAAATCAGTTTCACAGCTAGATTATTTCTAGTATTTATCTGAGGAGATTCGGGTTTTCACCATAGGCCTTAATTGGCTCCTGAAAGTCCCTTTGCAGATTCCACACAAAGAGTTTTTCCTAACTGCGGAACGAAAAGAAAGGTCTAACTCCTCAATTGAAACCACACATAACAAAGCAGTTTCAAAGATAGCTTCTTCCTGTTTTTTTTTTCCTGGAAATGTACTGTTTTTCCTTTTAGGTTTCAATGGGTGCCCAAAATCTTTTCACAGATTCTACAAAAAGATTATTTCCAACCTGAGGAGTCAAAAACAATGTTTATCTCGGTGAGATGAATCCAAACATCACAAAGCAGTTTCAGAGATAGCTTCTTTCCAGTTTTCATCTGCGGATATTCAGTTTTTTATATGGGCCTCATTGGGTTCCTAAAAATCCCTTCACAGATTTTACAAATAGAGTCTTTCCATTCTCCTGAATGAAAGGAAAGGTTTACCACTGTGAGATAAATCCACAACTCACAAAGTGGTTTCACAGATAGCTTCTTTCTAGTTTCTATATGGGGATATTCGGTTTTTCTGTATTGCATCCATGGCCTTCCAAATGTCCCTTAGCAGATTCTAAAAAAAGATGGTTTACAACCTACTCAATCAAAAGAAAGTTTTAAATTTGTGAGATGAATACACACATCACAAAGCAGTTTCTCAGATAGGTACTTTCTCATTTTTATCCACAGATACTCAGTTTTTCATGATAGGCCACAATGGATACCCAAATGTCCCTTTGCAGTTTCTACAAAAAGAGTGTTTCCAACCTACTGTATCTGAAGGTTTTAACTATGTGAAATGAATCTGTGAATAGCAATTAAGTTTCACAGATAGGTTGCTTCTATTTTGTTTTCTGGGCCTATTTGGTTTTTCACTATTGGTGTCAATGGACTCCCAAAGTCCCTTCTGAGATTCTCTAAGAACAGTGTTTCCAGCATGTCGAATGATATAAAAGGTTTAAGTCTCTGAGACGGATGTACACTGTGCAAAGGGGTTTCACAGATAGCTTCTTTCTAATTTTTATCTGGGGATATTCTGTTGCTCACTATAGGTCTCAATGGGCTCCTAAATGTCCCTTCTGAGCTTATACAAAATCACTGTTTGATATCTGCTGAATCAAAAGAAAAGTTTAACTCTGTGAGATGAATGCACACATCACGAATCAGTTTCAAATACACCTGTTTACTAGTTTTTAACTGGGGAAATTCTTCTTTTCACCCTAGGCCTCAATTGGTTCCTGAAGATTTCTTCACAGTTTCTACAAAAAGAGTGTTTCCAACCTGGTGAATCAGAAGAGAGATTTATTGCTCTGAAATGAATCCACACATCACAAAGCGCATTCACAGATAGCTTTTTTGTAGTTTTTAACTGGTGATATTCTGTTTTTCACCATAAGCCTCAAAGGGTTCCCAAATGTCCCTTCACAAATTCTACAAAAAGGGTGTATCCAACCTGCTGAATTAAAAGAAATTTTTAGCCCTTTGAGCTGAATCCACACATCACAAAGTGGTTTTCCAGAGAGCTTCTTACTTGTTTTCATATGAGGATTTTTTTTTTTACAGCATAGCTCCCAATGGGCTTCCAAATATCCTTTTGCAGATTCCACAAAAAGAGTGTTTCCAACCTGCTGGATTAAAAGTAAGGTTTAACTCTGTGACATGAATTCACACATTGCAAAGTGGTTTCACAGATAGCTTCTTCCTAATTTTTATCCACGGATATTCAGGCTTTTACTATAGACCTCAATGAGTTCCCAAATGTCCCTTTGCAGATTCTACAAAAAGAATCTTTCCATCCTGCTGAATGAAGGGAAAGGTTTAATTCTGTGAGAGGAGTCCACATCTCACCACCTCACAAAGTGGTTTCACAGAGAGCTTCTTTCTGGTGTATTCAGTTTTTCTGTATGGTCATCAATGGTCTTCCAAATGTCACTCAGCAGATTCTACAAAAAGAGTGTTTACAACCTTCTCAATCAAAAGAAAGTTTTAACTCTGTGAGATGAATCAACACATCCAAAAGCGGTTTCTCAGATAGCTTCTTTCTCATTTTTATCTGTGGATACTCGGTTTTTAACAACAGGCCTCAATGGGCTCCCACATGTCCCTTAACAGATTGTACAAAAGGAGTGTTTCCGACCTGAATAATCAAAAGAAAGATTAAACTGTCTGAGATGAATCCATAAATCACAAAGCAGTTACACTGATAGCTTATTTCTAGTTTCATTGGGAAAATTTGGTTTGTTAACATAGGCATCAATGTGATCCCAAATGTCCCTTTGCAGTTTCTACAAGTCTTTGCAACCCCCCAAGTCAAAAGAACTATTTCACTCTGGTAAATGACTCCACACATTGCAAAGACGTTTCACAGGTAGCTTCTTTCTCATTTGAATAAGGGAATATTTTGTTTTTCACTATAGACCTCAATGAGCTCCAAATGTCCCTTTGCATATTCTACAAGAAGAGTGTTTCCAACCTGCTTAATCAAAAGAAAGATTTAACACTGTGAGAGAAATCCACACATCACGAAATTGTTTCTCAGATAGTTTCTTTCTAGTTTTTATGTAGGGATATTTGGTATTTCACCATAGGCCTTAAGGGTCTCCCAAATGTCTCCTCACAGAGTCTACAAAAAAGTGTTTGTAACCTGTGAATCAAAAGAAAGTTTTAACTCTGTGAGATAAATCCACACATGGCAAAGCTGTTTCAGACAGCTTCTTTTTTGTTTTTATGTGGGGCTATTCAGATTTTCACCATAGGCATCAACAGGCTTCCAAAAGTCCACACAAATTCTAAAACAAGAGTGTTTCCCACCTGCAAAACCAAAACAAAATGTTTAAATCTGTAGAGGAATCCAAACATAACAGCAGTTTCACAGATTGCTTCTTTTTTCGCTTTTATCTGGTGATATTCGGTTTTTCACCATAAGACTCCATGGGCTTCAGGATGTTTCTTCCCAGATCCTACTAGAAGAGTGTTTCAAACTTCCTGAATGAAAAGAAACGTTTAACTCAGTGAGATGAATCCATGCATCTCAAAGCAGTTTCACAAAAAGCTTCTTTCTAGTTTTTAATCTGTGGATATTCTGTTTTCACCCTTAGTCTCAATAAGCTCCCGAATGTCCATTTGCAAATCCTACAAAAAGAGTGTTTCAATCCTTAGGAACCAAAACAAAGTTTTACCTCTGGGAAATGAATCCGCACATCATTCCCATATGTCTCTTCACAGTTTCTACCAAAAGAAGGTTTCAAACGTGGTTAATCAAAAAGATGGTTTAACTATGTGAGTTGAATCCACATATCACAGAACATTTTCACAGATAACTTCTTTTTAGGTTTATCTGTTGATATTCTGTTTTTCACCATACACCTCAATGGGCTCCAGAATGTCCTTTCACAGATTCTACAAAAGGAGTGCTTGCATTCTGCTGAATCAAAAGAAATGTTGTGGATATTCAGTTTTTCACCATAGGCCTCAGTGGGCTCACAAATATCCCTTTGAAGATTCTATCAAGAGTGTTTCCAACCTGCTGACTCAGAAGAAGGGCTGAACTCTGTTAGTGGAATCCACACATCACAAAGCAGTTTCACAGCTAGATTATTTCTAGTATTTATCTTAGGAGATTCTGGTTTTCACCATAGGCCTTAATTGGCTCCTGAAAGTCCCTTTGCAGATTCCACAAAAAGAATTTTTCCTAACTGCAGAACAAAAAGAAAGGTCTAACTCCTTAATTGAAACCACACATAACAAAGCAGTTTCAAAGATAGCTTCTTTCTAGTTTTTTTTTTTTTTTTTTTTTTTTTTTTTTTTTTTTTTTTTTTTTTTTCCTGGAAATATTCTGTTTTTCCTTTTAGGCTTCAATGGGTGCCCAAAATCTTTTCACAGATCTACAAAAAGATTGTTTCCAACCTGAGGAGTCAAAAATAAAGTTTATAGCCGTGAGAGGAATCCAAACATCACAAAGAAATTTCAGAGATAGCTTGTTTCCAGTTTTTTTCTGTGGATATTCAGTTTTTTACTATAGGCCTCATTGGGTTCCCAAAAATCCCTTCACAGATTCTACAAATAGAGTCTTTCCATTCTCTTGAATGAAAGAAAAGGTTTAACTCTGTGAGATAAATCCACACCTCACAAAGTGGTTTCACAGATAGCTTCTTTCTAGTTTCTATATGGGGATATTTGGTTTTTCTGTATTGGCATCAATGGCCTTCCAAATGTCCCTTAGCAGATCCTTCAAAAAGAGTGTTTACAACCTTCTCTATCAAAGGAAAGTTTTAACTCTGTGAGATGAATCCACACATCACAAAGCAGTTTCTCAGATAGGTACTTTCTCATTTTTATCCACAGATACTCAGTTTTTCATGTTAGGCCACAATGGATACCCGAATGTCCCTTTGCAGTTTCTACAAAAAGAGTGTTTCCAACCTACTGTGTCTGAAGAAATGTTTAACTATGTGAAATGAATCTTTGCATAGCCATTAAGTTTCACAGATAGGTTGTTTCTAGTTTGTTTTCTGGGGCTATTCGGTTTTTCACTATTGGCATCAATGGACTCCCAAAGTCCCTTCTCAGATTCTATAAGAAGAGTGTTTCCAACATGCCGAATGATATAACAGGTTTAAGTCTCTGAGACGGATGTATACTGTGCAAAGGGGTTTCACAGATAGCTTCTTTCTAATTTTTATCTGGGGATATCCTGTTGTTCACTCTAGGCCTCAATAGACTCCTAAATGTACCTTCACAGATTGTACAAAAACACTGTTTGAAACCTGCTCATTGAAAAGAAAAATTTAACTCTGTGAGACGAATGCACACATCACAAACAACTTTCAAATATACCTGTTTTCTTGATTTTAGTTGGGGAATTTTTTTTTTTTTTTTTCACCCTAGGCCTCAATTGTTTCCTAAATGTTTCTTCATGGTTTCTACAAAAAGAGTGTTTCCAACCTGCTGTATCAGAAGAGAGATTTATTGCTGTGAAATGAATCCACATGTCACAAAGCACTTTCACAGATAGCTTCTTTGTAGTTTTTAACTGGTGATATTCTGTTTTTCACTATAAGCCTCAAAGGGTTCCCAAATGTCCCTTCACAAATTCTTCAAAAAGAGTGTTTCCAACCTGCTGAATCAAAAGAAATGTTTCACCCTGTGAGATGAATCCACACGTCACAAAGTGGTTTCCCAGAGAGCTTCTTACTTGTTTTTATATGAGGATATTGTTTTTTACAGTATAGGTCTCAATGGGCTTCCAAATATCCTTTTGCAGATTCCACAAAAAGAGTGTTTCCAACTTGTTGAATTAAAAGTAAGGTTTAACTCTGTGACATGAATTCACGCATTGCAAAGTGGTTTCACAGATAGCTTCTTCCTAATTTTTATCCACGGATATTTAGTTTTTTACTATAGACCTCAATGGGTTCCCAAATGTCTCTTTGCAGATTCTACAAAAAGAGTCTTTCCATCCTGCTGAATGAAGGAAAAGGTTTAACCCTGTGAGATGAGTCCACACCTCACCACCTCACAAAGTGGTTTCACAGATAGCTTCTTTCTAGTGTATTCAGTTTTTCTGTATGTGCTTCAAAGGTCTTCCAAACGTCCCTTAGCAGATTCTACAAAAAGAGTGTTTACAACCTTCTCAATCAAAAGAAAGTTTTAACTCTGTGAGATGAATCAACACATCCAAAAGCGGTTTCTCAGATAGCTTCTTTCTCATTTTTATCTGTGGATACTCGGTTTTTAACAACAGGCCTCGATGGGCTCCCACATGTCCCTTAACAGATTGTACAAAAAGAGTGTTTCCGACCTGAATAATCAAAAGAAAGATTAAACTGTCTGAGATGAATCCATAAATCACAAAGCAGTTACACTGATAGCTTCTTTCTAGTTTTATTGGGAAAATTTGGCTTTTTAACATAGCCATCAATGTGATCCCAAATGTCCCTTTGCAGTTTCTACAAGAGTCTTTGCAACCCCCCGAATCAAAAGAACTATTTCACTCTGGGAAAGGATTCCACACATTGAAAAAAATGTTTAACTGGTAGTTTCTTTCTCATTTGAATAAGGGAATATTTTGTTTTTCACTACAGGCCTCAATGTGCTCCAAATATCCCTTCACATATTCTACAAGAAGAGTGTTTCCAACCTGCTTAATCAAAAGAAAGATTTAACTCTGTGAGAGAAATCCACACATCACGAAATTGTTTCTCAGATAGTTTCATTCTAGTTTTTATCTAGGGATATTTTGTATT
This sequence comes from Piliocolobus tephrosceles, assembly GCF_002776525.5. Lineage (NCBI taxonomy): Eukaryota > Metazoa > Chordata > Mammalia > Primates > Cercopithecidae > Piliocolobus > Piliocolobus tephrosceles. Next base: position 136,735,602 of record NC_045436.1, on the reverse strand, counting down.
TCACCATAGGCCCTAATGGTCTCTCAAATGTGTCTTCACAGATTCTACAAGAAAGGTGTTTCAAACCTGCTGAATCAAAAGAAAGGTTTAACTCTGTCAGATGAATGCACACATTGCAAAGACGTTTTACAGATAGATTATTTCCCATTTTAATCTTGGGATATTCAGGTGTTTTTACTATAGGCCTTAATAAGCTTTCAAATGTCCCTTTGCGGATTCTACAAAAAGAGTGTTTAAAATCTGCTGAATCAAAAGAAAGTTTATATCTGTGAGATGAATCCACACATTACAAAGTTGTTTGACAGATACCTTCTTTCCAGTTTTTATCTTGGGATATTCAGTTTTTCACTGTAGGCCTCAATAAGCTCCCAAAGGTCCCTTTGCAGTTTCTACAAAAGGAGTATTTCCAAGCTTCTGTATCAAAAGGGAAGGTTTAATACTGTGAGATGAATCCACACACCACAAATCGGTTTCACAGATAGCTTCTTTCTAGTTTTGTCTGGGGATACTCGGTTTTTTACTGTAGGCCTCCAGGTGCTTCCAAATGTCCTTTTGTAGTTTCTCCAAAAACAATGTTTCCAACCTGCTGAATCAAAAGGATTAACACTGTGAAATGAATTCACACATCACAAAGCAGTTTCATGGATAGCTTCTTTCTAGTTTTCATTTGGGCATATTCAATTTTTACTGTAGGCCTCAATGTTCTCATAATGACCCTTCACAAACTCAAAACACAAAAGAGTGTTTACAACCTGCTGAATAAAAACAAAGGTTTAATTCTGTGAGATGAATTCACACATCCCAAAGCAATTTCACAGATAGTTCCTTTCTAGTTGCACATATTCTGTTTTTCACTATAGGTTTCAATGTTCTCCCAAATGTCCATCACAGATTCTACAAAAAGAGCATTTCCAACTTGCTGTACCAAAAGAAAAGTTTTTCTCTGTGTGATGAATCAACACATCATAAAGCAATTTCACAAATAGCTTCTTTCTAGTTTTTATCCAAGGATACTCAGTTTTTCTCTGTAAGCCTCAATGGGCTCCCTAATGTTTCTTAGCAGATTCTTCAAAAAGAGTGATTCCAATCTGCTGAATCAAAAGAAAAGTTTAAGTCTGTGAGATAAACACACGTATCACAAAAAGGTTTCACATATAGCTTCTTTCAATGAGGAGGCTGGGGTCCTCCCCCAGAGGCCAGTGCCTTCCCCTTCCCAGCAGCCCCTGCAGCTAGTCCAGTGGGGTTGTGGTGTCCCTGGCTTCTAGCCAGGGTATGTGTGTCCCCCACAGGGCTCCCCAAATTGGCAAGAAGATCCCCAACATACGGGAACAGGATGACAGTCTTGCAGGGAGACATTGAGGCAGCCTGAGGAAGCAAGCAGTGAGTCTGAGGAGGAGGCTGGGGTCCCTCCCCTGAGACCAGTGTCTTTCCAGCAGCCTCTCCTTGGGGCCTGGAGGTTTGTGAAGTCTCTGGCTTGCACCCAGCATATGTATCTCTTTCATGGAGGGCACCCCAAAGCGACAAGAAGTCCCCCAAGGGATGGGGACAGGGCGCCAGGCTCTAATGGGGACGTTGAGGCAGCCCAGGGAAAAAAGCAGACAGGCCAAGGAAGAGGCCGGGATCCTCCCCCGGAGGCCAGTGCCTTCCCAGCAGCCCGTGTCAAGCCCGAGGGGGGTCATGGAGCCTTTGGCTTGCACCCAGAATGTGCGTCTCCCCAAGGGATGCATCGCAACGCAGCAAGAAGTCTCTTGAGGGAGGGGGACAGATGCCAGGCTTGCAGTGGGACATTGAGGCAGCCCGGGAAACAAAATGACTAGGTCAAAAAAGAAACAGGTCCTCTCCCGAAATACAGTGCCTTCCTGACATCCCCTGCACCAGACCTGAGGGGGTCATGGAGTCCCTGGCTTGTACCCAGGGTGTGTGTCTCAACCACGGGGTGAACCCCAACGTGGCAAGAAGTGCCCTGGGGGACAAGGACAAGATGCCAGGCTTGCAGAGGAATGTTGCAGCAGTCCAAAGAAAAAAATCAGCGAGGCCAAGAAGGATGGGGTCTCCCCCTGATACCAGTCCTTTCCCAGCAGCCCCTGCACTGGGCCCAAGGGGGTCGTGGAGTCCTTGGCTTGCACCCAGGGTGTATGTCTTTCTTATGGGGGTCCAGAAAGTGGCAAGAAGTACCCTGGGGGAAGGGGAGGGAAAAAAGTGGTAAGGCCGAGGAGGAGGCTGGGTCCTCCCTCGGAGACCAGTGAATTACCAGCAGCACCTGCGCTGGACCTGCTGAAATCATGGAGACCCTGGCTTCCACCCAGGGTGCATGTCTCCCCCCGGGGGCACCCTAAAGCGACAAGTCCCCCGAGGGAGAGGGACAGGATGCCAGGCTTGCAAAGAGACATAAAGGCAGCCCGGAGGAAAAAGCAGTGAGGCCGAGGAGGAGGCTGTGGTCCTTCCCTGGAGGCCAGTGTCTTCTCAGACGCCCCTGCTAAGGGGCCCTGTGGGGTCGTGCAGTCCCTGGCTCACACCCAGAGTGTGTGTCTTGCCAACAGGGGGCACCACAAAGTAGCAAGCGGTCCCCCGGGGGACAAGGACAGGACCCCATGCTTGCAGGGGGACTTTGAGGCAGCCTGGGGAAAAAAGGGATGAGGCCGAGGAAGAGGCTGGGTTCATCCCTTGGAGGCCAGTGCCTTCCTGGCAGCCACTGCATAGAGATGGGAGGGTAGTGGAGTCCCTGTCTTGCACCCAGGGTGTGTCTCCCACACGGGCGGTGGGAGAGCATGCCAAGCAGGAAGAATCCCTTTGGTGGACAAGGACATGAAACTAGGCTTGCAGGGGGATGTGGAAGAAGCCTGGGTAAAAAAAGGACGAGGTCGAGGATGTGGCTGGGGTCCTTCCCTGCAGGCTAGTGCCTTCCCAGCAGCCCATGCACCGAGCACAGGGGGGTCTTGGAGTCCCTGGCTTGCACAAAGGGTGCGTGTCTTCCCTATGAGTGGCACCCTAAAGTGGCAAGAAGTCCTGTGGGGGATGGGGACAGGATGCCAGGCTTACAGGGGGACTTTGAGGCAGGGAGGGGAAAAAAGTGGTCAGACCGAGCAGGAGGCTGGAGTCCTCCCCCGGAGTTCAGTGCCTTCTTGGCAGCCCCTGGTCAGGTCCAGGGTTGCCATGGAGTCCATGTCTTGCACCCAGCATGCGTGTCTCTTCCACAGGGGACACCCCAAAGCAGCAGGTAGTCCACCAGGGGACATGGACAGGTCACCAGGCTTGGAGGGGGATGTTGAGGCATCCTGGGAAAAAAAGGGACAAGGCCGAGGAGGATGCTGGAGTTCTATTCCAGAGGCTAGTGCATCACTGGCAGACCTTGCACAGGACCGGGATGGGGGGCTCCTGGCATCTCCGGCTTGCACCCAGGCTGCATAACTCCTCTAAGGGGGACCCACAAAGTGGCAAGAAGTCCCCCAGGGAACGGGAAGAGGATGCCAGGCTTGCAGGGGGACATTGAGGCAGCCCATGGAAAAAGCAGTGAGGCCAAGGAAGAGGGTGGGGTCATTTCCCAGAGGCCAATGCCCTCTGGGCAGCCTGGGTGCCAGGGTCGGGGGTGGGCGTGTGGGGTTCCTGGAATCCCTGGCTTGCACACCAGGTGTGTGATGTTCCCATGGGGGAACCCGAAAGTGGCAAGCCCTCCTGGGACAAAGACAAGACCCCATGCTTTCAAGGGGACATGGAGGCAGTCCAAGGAAAAAAGTGGTGAGGTCAAGGAAGAGGCTGGTGTCCTCCCCTGAAGGCCAGTACTCTCCCAGCAGACCCTGCACTGGGACTGGGGAGATTGTGGAGTCCCTGGTTTGCACCAAGGGTGCATGTCTCCCCCAGGGTGGTCACCCCAAAACGGCAAGAAATGCACCGGGAAACAGGGACAGACCACCAGGGTTGCAGGAGGATGGTGAGGCAGCCCTGGAAAAAAAGCGATGAGGTCGAGAAGGCTGGTATCTTACCTGAGAGGCCAGTGCCTTCCCCGCAGCCCCAGTGCTGTGCCCGTGGGGGTCGTGGAGTCTCTGGCTTTCACCCAGGGTACATATCTTCCCCATCGGGTCCACTCCAAAGAGGGAAGAAGTGCTTCAGCGAACACAGACAGGATGCCAGGCTTGCAGGGAACATGAAGCAACCTGGGGGGAAAAAAATGTCAAGGCAGAGGATGAGGCTGGGGTCATCTTCCAGAGTCCAGGGCCTTTTGGAAGCCCCTGCGCTGGGCCCGAGTGGGTTGTGGAGTCGGTGGCTTTCGCCCATGGTGCGTGTCTCCCACATGAGGGCATCCCAAAGCTGCAAGAAGTTCCCTGGGGAATGGGGACAGGACGCCAGGCTTTCAGGAGGATGCTGAGGCTGCCCTGGGTAAAAAGCGGTCCTCCCCTGGAGGCCAGTGTCTTCCCAGTAGCCACTGCCTGAAGCCTGAGGGGGCCGTGGAGTCCCTGGTATGCACCCAGGCTGCGTGTCTCCCCACGGGGATCATGGCAAAGTGGCAACAGATCCCCCAGAGGACAGGAACAGGATGCCAGGCTTGCAGGGGGACATTGAGGCAGCCTGGGGATGAAAGTAGCAAGGCTGAGGAGTAGGCTGGGGTCCTGCCTGCAAGGCCAGAGCCTTCCTGGTAGCCCTGGCGCCTGGGCTGCGAGGGTCATGGAGTCCATGGCTTGCATCCAGGGTGCGTGTCTCTCCAAGGGGGCATCACAAAGCGATAAGAAGTCCTTTGGCAGACAAGGACCTGGCGCCAGGCTTGAAAGGGATGTTTAGGCAGCCAGTGGACAAAAGCAGCAAGGCCAAAGAGGGGGCTGAGGTCCTCCCCTGGAGGCCAGTGCCTTCCCTGCAGTACCTGCACTGGGTTTGGAGTGGGGGGTGTTGTGGAGTCCCTGGCTTTCACCCAGGGTGCGTGTGTCCCCATGGGGGACACCCTAAAGCGGCAAGGACAGGACACAAGGCTTTCCAGGGGAAATTGAGGCAGCCTGGGGAATAAAGCAGGGAGGCTGAGGAGGAGGCTGGCTGCTACCCAAAGGCCAGTGCCTTTTCGTTACCTCTGCACCAGACCCAGGGTGTCGTGGAATCCCTCACTTTCACCCAGGGTGTATGTCTCTCCCATGTGGTGCAACCCAAATCGGCAAGAAGTCCTGTGGGGGATGGAGACTGGACCCCAGGCTTTCAGGAGGATATTGAGGCAGCCCGAGGAAAAAAGAGGTGAGACTGAGGAGGTGGCTGGGGTCCTCCCCAGAAGGCCAGTGCCTTCCTAGCAGGCCCTGAACCAGGCCCAGGGGGTCCTGGGGTCCCCAGCTTTCACCCAGGGTGCGTGTCTCCCAACAGTGGGCACCCCAAATTGGCAGGAAGTGCCCTGGGGGATGAGAACAGGACACCAGGCTTGCAGGTGGATGTTGACGCAGCCTGGGGAAAATATCGAGGTCGAGGAGGAGGCCCCAGAGACCAGTGCCTTCCTTGCAGCCCTTGAACTGAACCCAGGGGCGTCATGGAGTCCCTGGCTTGCTCCCAGGGTGCATATCTCTCACATAGGGTGCACCCCAAATCGGCAATAAGTCATTTGGGAGAAGATGACGAGACGCAAGACTTGCAGGAGGACATTGAGGCAGCCCAGGGAAAAAAGCAGCGAGGCTGAGGAGTAGGCTGGGTTCCTCCCCTGGAGGCCAGAGCCTTCCTGGCAGCCCTGGTGCTGGGCCCACAAGGGCCATGGAGTCCATGGCTTGCACCCAGAGTGCGTGGCTCCCTAATGGTGGTCACCCTAAGATGGCAAGAAGTGTCCCGGGGGAGGTCGTATAGTCCCTGGCTTTCATGCAGGGTGTGTGTCTCCCCCACGGGCGGAACCCCAAAGCAGCAAAAAGTCCCACGGGAAATGGGGACAAAATGCCAAACTTTCAGGCGGACATTGAGACAGCCTGGGAAAAAAAAGTGGTGAGGCCAAGGAGGAGTCTGGGGTCCTACCCCGGAGGCCAGTGCCTTCCCAGCAGGCACTGAGCTGGGCCTGTGGGGTTCGTGGAGTCCCTGGCTTTCACTCAGTGTGTCCCCCAAGGGGAGCAGCCCAAAGCAACAAAAAGTCCCCTGGGACACAGGGACAGGATGCCAGCCTTTCAGAGTGACGTTGAGGCAGCCTGGGAAAAAGGAGCGGCAAGGCCTAGGAGGCTGGGGTCTTCCCACGGAAGCCAGTGCCTTCCCAGCAGCCACTGTGCCATGACTGGGGGTGTTGGGGAGTCCCTGGCTTTCACCCAGGTTGTGGGTCTCCCCCATGGGGGGCACCCCAAAGAGGCAAGAAGTCGCCTGGGGGATGAGGACAGGACACCAGGCTTTCAGGGATATGTTGAGGCAGCCCAGGGAAAAAAGCAACGAGACCAAGGAAGAGTTTGCAGTCCTCTCCCAGAGACAACTGCCTTACTAGCAGCACCTGCGCTGGGCCCTAGGAGATCTTGGAGACCCTGGCTTTCACCTTAGGTATGTGTCTGCCCCACAGGGGCCACCCTAAAGTGGCAAGAAGTCCCCTGGGGGATGGGGACAGTAGCTAGGCTTTCAGAGGCATGTTGAGACCTCCCAAGGATAAAAAGCAGCAAGGCCGAGGAGGCTGGCGTCATCTCCCGGAAACCAGTGCCTTCACAGTGGCCCCTGCGCCAGCTCCAAGGAGGTCTGGGAGTTCCTGGCTTTCACCCAGGATGCATGTGTCCTCCACGGGGAGCACACCAATGCAGCAAGAAGTCCCCCATTGGAAGGGGACGGGATGCCAGTCTTTCAGGGGGACAGTGAGGCAGACCAGGGAAAAAAGCAGCGAGGTCAAAGATGAGGCTCCCTTACCGGGAGTAAGGAGGGAGTACCTTACTGGCAGCCCCTTTGCCAGTACCAAGGGGTGTCCTGAAGGCCCTGGCTTGCACCCAGGGTATGTGTCTTCCCCACAGGGGGCAGCCCACAGTGGCAAGAATTCCTCCTGGGAACAGCAATATGATGCCAGGCTTGCAGGGGGTCGTTGAGACAGCCTAGGGAAAAAAGTAGTGAGGCTGAGGAGGAGGCTTGGGTCTTTTCCTAGAGTCCAGAGCCTTCCTCGAAGATCTGGCACCAGGACCAGGGAAGTCGTGGATTCCATGGTTTCCACCCAGGGTGCACGTCTCCCCAATGGGGGGTACTTCAAAGCGGCAAACGTTTTCCAGGGTACAAGGATAGGATGCCAGTTTGGGGGAAGTTTAGGCAGCCTGAGAAAACAGCGGCAACACCGAGGAGGAGACTGGGGTTGTGCCCCAGAGGCCAGTGCATTTCCAGCAGTTCCTGTGCCAGGTGCAGTGGAATCATGGAGTTTCTGGTTGCTACCCAGGGTGCGTGTCTTCCCCACGGGGGACACCCCAAAGCGACAATAAGTCCCCCAGGGGACAGGGACAAGATGCAAGGCTTGCAGGGGAATGTTGAGGCAGCCCGGGTAAAAAAGCAATGAGGTTGAGGACGTTGTTCTCCTTTCCTGGAGGCCAGTGACTTCCTGGCAGCCACTGCACTGGGCCTGGGGGTGTCGTGGAGTCCCTGGCTTGTACCCAGGGTGTGTGTCTCCCCCATAGGGGGCACCTCAAGGCAGTCAGAAGTCCCCCTGGGGATGGGGACAGGTCACCAGGATTTCAGGGGGATATTGAGGCAGCATGAGGAAAAAAGCATTGAGGCCAAAAAGGAGGCTGGGGTCATCCCTTGGAGGCCACTGCCTTCCCAGCTGCCCCTGAACCAGGCCTGGTGGGGTCGCGGAGTTTCAGGCTGCACCCACGGTGCCTGTGACCCCATGAGAGGCACCCCAAAGCAGCAAGAAGTCCCCAGGGGACAAGGACCTGATGCCAGGCTTGAAGAGAATGTTGAGGCAGCCCAGGGAAAAAAGTGGTGAGGCCGAGGAGGAGGCTGGGGTCCTTCCCCAAAGAGACCAGTGCCTTCCCGGTAGCCCCTTCACTGGGTCCGGGGTGGTCGTGGAGTCCCTGGCTTGCACCCAGGGTGCGTGTCTCCCTGGCAGGGGCACACTAAAGTGGCAAGAAGTCCCCCAGGGTACAGGGACTTGATGCCAGGCTTGCAGTGGGATATTGAGGCAGCCCAGAAAATAAAGCGGCATGGCTGAAGAGGAGGCTGTGATCATCTCCCAGAAGCCAGTGTCTTTCTGCAGCTCCTATGCCAGGCCAAGGGAGGTCATGTAGTCCCTGGCTTTCACCCAGAGTGCGTGTCTCCACCACAGGGGCACACAAAGTAGCAAGATGTACCAAGGGAAATGGGGACAGGATGTGAAGCTTTCAGGGAGACTTTGATGCAGCCCAGGGAAAAAAAGCACTGAGGCCAAGGAGGAGGCTGGGGCACTACCCCAGAGGTCAGTTCCTTCCCCGCAGCCCCTGCTCCGGGACCGGGTGGTGGGGGGGTCGTATAGTCCCTGGCTTTCACCCAGGGTGCCTGTCTCCCCCACGGGGGGCATGCCAAAGCTGCAAGAACTTCCCCAAGGGATGGGGACAGGACAACAGGCTTTCAGGGGAACATTGAGGCATTGAGGCAGCCCAAGGAAATAATGCAGTGAGGCTGAGGAGGAGGCTGGGGTAAACTCCCAGAGGCCAGTGCCTTCTCAGCAGCCCCTTGTGTCAAAACAGGGGTCATGGTGAAGTCCCTGGGTTTCAAATAGGGTGCGAGTCTCCCAATGCAAGATACCCCCAAAGCTGCAAGAAGTTCCCCAAGAGACTGGAACAGGACATGAGTCTCTCAGGGGGATGTTGAGGCAGCCCCGGGAAAAAAGCAGCAAGGCCAAGGAGGAGGCTGGGGTCCTTTCCCAGAGACCAGTTCCTTCCCGGTAGCCCCTGCGCCGGGTCCAGGAGTCTCATGGAGTCTCTGGCTTTCACCCAGGGTGAGTGTCTCCACAACAGTGTTCATTCCAAAGCACCCAGGGTGCGTGACTCTTCCATGGGGGGCACCCCAAAGAGGCAAGAAGTCCCTCAGGTGACGGGGACAGGATGCCAGGTTTTCAGGGAGATGTAGAAACAGCATAGGGAGAAAAAATTGTGAGGCTGAGCAGGAGGCTGAGGTCTTTCCCAGAGGCTAGTGCCTTCTTGGTAGTCCTTGCAGCTGGCCCGGGTGGTTGTGGAGCCCCTGGCTTTCATGCAGATTGTCTGTCTCCCACAAGGGGGCACCCCAAAGGGTCAAGAAGACCCCAGAAAACAAGGACAGTACACCAGGCTTTCAGGGGACGTTGGGCAGCCTGTGGAAAAAAACAACAACGCAGAGGAGACTGGGTTGGCCACCTGCAGGCCAGTGACTTCCCGACAGTCTTTTTGATGGGCCCAGTGGTATTGTGGAGCCCTGTTTTTCACCCAGGGTACATGATTCCCTCAGGGGGAGCACTGCAAAGGGGGAAGAAGTCCCCCAGTGGACGGGCACAGGATGCCAGGTTTTCAGGGGGACATTGAGGCAGCCAAAGAAAATAAGGGGCGAGGTCGAGGAGGAGGTTGGGATCCTCCCTTGGAAGCCAGTGCCTTCCTGGCAGCCCCTGTGCCAGGCCCAAGGAGAGTCGTGGAGTCGCTGGCTTTCACCCAGGTTGCGTGTATCTTCCATGGAGTCATGCCCAAAGCGGCAAGAAGTTTCCTGGGAAACAGGGACAGGATGCCAGGCACTCAGGGGGACGCTGTAACAGCCAGGGAAAAAAAAAATCAGCAAGGCCAAGGAGGGAGCTGGGGTTGTTCCCGGAGGACCCTTCCTGGGAGCACTTGCCTTCCCAGGAGCACTTGCACCAGGCCAGGGGAGGTTGTGGAGTCTCTGGCTTTCAGCCAGCTTGCATGTCTTCCCCACGAGGGCAACCCTAAGTGGCAAGAAGCCCCTGGGACACAGGGACAGGACACCAAGCTTTCAAGATGTTGAGGCAGCCTGGGAAAAACAGCAGAGAGGCTGAAAAGGCTGGAGTTCCCCATTGGAGGCAAGTAACTTTCCAGCACCACCCCCGCCATGCCCGGAGGGGTCATGGAGTTTCACACAGGGTACATGACTCCCCTACAAAGGGGCATCCCAAAGCACCAAGAAGTCTCTCACGGGACAGGAACAAGATTCCAGGTTTTCCGGAGAACGCTGAGGCAGTTGGGGAAAAAAAAGCAGCGAGGATGAGGGGGAGGCTGGAGTCATCCCATGGAGGCCAGTATCTTCCTGGCAGCTTCAGCTCCAGGCCCAGGTGTCTGGCTTGCACCCAGGGTGTGTGTCTCTTCCACTGGGGATACCCCAAAGTGGCAAGAAGGCCCCCCCGGGACATGAGGCCAGGACGCCAGGCTTTCAGAGAAATGTTGAGGAAGCCTGGGGGAAAAAGGCGAGGCTGAGGAGGAGGCTGGGGTCATCTCCGGGAGGCCAGTGCCTTCCCGGCAGCCACTGTGCCAGGCCAGGGGGGCTCACAGGGTCCCTGGCATGCATCCAGGGTGTGTATCTTTTCCACGGAGGGCACCCAAGAGTGGCAAAAAGTCCCCCGGGGGACTGGGACAGGACGCCAGGCTTTCAAGGGGATGTTGAGGAAGCCTGGGGAAAACAGCAGAGAGGTGGAGGAGGAGGATCTGGTCATTCCCCAGAGGCCAGTGCCTTCCCATCAGCCCCTTTGCCCGGCCCAGGGGCTCGTAATGTCCCTGGCTTGCAGAGATGATGCATGATGCTTTCATGGGGGGCGCCCCAAAGTGGCAAGAAGGCCCCAGGGAATGGGAACAGGATGCAAGACTTTCAGTCGGATGTTGAGGCAGACCAGGGAAAAGAAGCTGTGAGACTGAGGAGGAGGCTAGGACCCTCCCTCGGATTCCAGTGCCTCTCCGGCAGCCCCTGAACAAGACCCAGGGGGCTCCTGGGGTCCCAGGCTTGCACCCAGAGTGCGTGTCTCTCCCACAGGAGGCACCACAAAGTGGCAAGTTTCCCAAGAGATGGAGACAGGACAACAGTCTTTCAGGTGGACGTTGAGGCATTCTGGAATAAAAAGCAGCCAAGCTGAGAAGGAGGCTGAGTTTCTTCCCCCAAAGTCATTGTGTTCTCGGAAGCACACGCACTGGGCTTGGGGGGTTCGTGGGATCCCTTGCTTGCAAAAAGGATGCATGTCTCTCCCATGGGGGGCACCCCAAAGCAAAAAGAAGTTCCCCGTGGGATGGAGAGAGGACACCAGGCTTTCAGGGGGATACTGAGACAGCCCAAGGAAGAAAGCAGTGAAGCCAAGCAGGAGGCTGGGGTCATCCTACCGAGGCCAGTGTGTTTCCCACAGCCACTGCCCCAAGCTAGGAGGCTTTTAGGGTCCCTACCTTGCACCCAGGGTGAGTGTCTTTGTCAAATGGGGCACTTCAAAGCAGCAAGAAGCCCCCCGGTGGGCGGGGACAGGACTCTAAGCTTTCAGGGGAACGTTGAGGCAGCCCAGAAGAAAACATCAACGAGGCTGAGGAGGAAGGTGGGGCCTACCTGTGGAGACCAGTGCCTTTCTGTCAGTCCCTGCACCCGGCCCAGGTGCTCGTGGGATTGACCCAGGATGCATTCGCTTTCATGGTGGGCAACCCAAAGCGGGAAGAAGGTCCCCAGGGAATGGGGATAGGCAGTCATGCTTTAAGTGGGACATTGAGGCAGAGCAGGGAAAAAAGGCTGAGGAGAAGGCTAGGGTCCTCACCCGGAGTCCAGTGCCTCACCGGAAGCCCTTGTGCAGGGCCCAAGGGGCTCGTGGGGTTCCTGGCTTGCACCCGGGGTGCGTGTCTCTCCCATAGGAGGTAACCCAAAGCTGCAAGAATGTTCCCGGGGGATGGGGAGAGGACACCAGTCTTTCAGGAAAACGTTGAGGCAACCTGGAAAAAGAAAAGTGGTGTGGGTGAGAAGGAGACTGGGTTCCTTGACTGAGTGCATTACCTTCTCAGCAGGGCATGTGCTGGGACCTGGGGGCTCGTAGTGTCTCTAGCTTGCATGCAGGGTGTGTGCCTCTCCCACGGAAGGCACCTGAAAGCAGTAAGAAGGTCTCGGAGTTCCTGGCTTTCACCCAGGGTGCATGTGTCCCCCATGGGGAGCACACCAATGCAGCAAGAGGTCCACCATTGGAAGGAGACAGGATGCCAGGCTTTTAGGGGGACATTGAGGCAGCCAGGAGAAAACAGGAGCGAGGTTGAGGAGGAGGCTGGGTTCCTCCCCTGGAAGCCAGTCTCTTCCTAGCAGCACCTACGATGGGTCCAGGGGGTTCGTGGGGTCCCTATCTTGAACCCAGGCTGCGTGTCTCTGCCATGGGGTGTACCCCAAAGCAGCAAGAAGGCTCCCGGGGAACAGGGACAGGATGCCAGGTTTTCAGGGGTACGCTAAGGCAGACTGGGAAAATAAGCAGTGAGGCCAAGTAGGAGGCTGGGGTTCTCCCACAGAGACCAGTACCTTCCTGGCAGCTTCTGGGCTGGGCCCCGGGGGATTGTGGGGTCCCTGACTTGCACCCAGGGTGTGTGTCTCTGTCACACGGGACACTGCAAAGGAGCAAGAAGACCCTGGGAAACCAGGACAAGATGCCAGGCTTTCAGGGGGACATTGAGGCAACCTGGGGGAAAAAACAGCAAAGCTGGAGGAGGTTGAGTTTCTCCCTTTGAGGCCAGTGCCTTCCCAGCAGCCCCTGGGTTGGTACCCCTGGGTTGGGACCAGGGGGCTCATGGGGTCCCTGGCTTGCACCCAGGGTGCATATCTCTCAAATAGGGGGTACTCCAAGAAGCAAGAAGCCCCCGGTGAACAGGGACAGGAGGCCAGGCTTTCAGGGGTAAGTTAAGGCAGCCAAGGGAAAAGAGCGGTGAGGTCGAGGAGAAGGCTGGGGTCCTCTCCCAGAGGGCAAAGACTTCCCAGAAGCACTCCGCTGGGCCTGGGCGGGGGGAGCTCTTAAGGTCCCTGGCTTGCACCCAGGGTGAGTGTCTCTGTCACTAGAGTGCAACCCAAAATGTCAAGAACATCCCCGGGGTACAGGGACAGGATGCCAGGCTTTCAGGCAGATGTTGAGGCAGCCCAGGGGAAAAAGCAGTGAGGACAAGGAGGCTGGGTTACTCACCCAGAGGGCAGTGCCTTCCTGGCAGCTAATGTGCTATGTCTGTGGGGCTCTGTGGGTCCATGGCTTACACCCAGGGTGTGTATCTCTCCAATGAGGAGCACCGCAACGCAGTAAGAAGGTCCCCAGGGGTTGGGGACAGGAAACCAGACTTTCAGGAGGATGTTGAATCATCCTGAAGAAAAAACGGCAAGGCCGAGAAGGGGCCTGGGTCATCCCTCAGAAGCCAGTGCCTTCCCAGCAGCCCCTGTGCTGGGCATGGAGGGCTCGTGGGGTCCCTGGCTTGCACCCATGGTGGTGTCTCTTCCAAGGGGGGAACCCCAAAGTGGCAAGAAGGACCCCAGGGGACACGGACACAATGCTAGGCTTTCAGAGGAACATTGAGGCAGCATGGGAAAAAAACAGCAGGTCCAAGGAGAAGGCTGGTTTCCTCCCTTGGAAGCCAGTCCCTTCCGAAGAGCCCATGAGCCAGGCCCAGGGGACTCATGGGGGCCCTGGCTTGCAACCAGAGTGCGTGTCTCTCAAACAGGGCATAGCCGAAAGCGGCACGAAGGCCCCAGAGAATGGAGACAGGAGACCAGACTTTCAGGGGGACATTGAGGCAGCCTGGGCAAAATAGTGGCGAGGCAGAGAAGGAGGCTGTGGTCATCCTTCGGAGGCCAGTGCCTTCCCGGCAGCCCCAGTGGCATACCCAGGGAGTAATGGAGACACTGGCTTTTACCCAGGGTGTGTGGTTTCCCCACGGGTTACATCCCAAAGCAGCAAGAAGTCTCCCAGGGGACAAGGACATGACTCCAAGCTTTGAGGGGGACGTTGAGGAATCCCAGGAATAAGAGTGGAGAGGCCAAGGAGGAGGCCTGGGTGCTCTCCCAGAGGTCAATGCTTTTCCGGCAGCACCTGAGCCAGGCCCAGTGGGGTTGCGGAGCCCCTGGCTTTCAGCAAGGTTGTATGTCTTTACATGGGGCAGCCAAAAGTGGCAAGAAGTCCCTGGGGAAACAAGGACAGGACACCAGGCTTGCAGGGGGACATTGAAACAGCCCGGAGTAAAAAAGCTGCGAGGCCGAGGAGGCTGGGGTCCTCCATGGAGGCCAGTGCCTTTCCATCAGCTCCTATGACAGTCCTGGGGGATTCAAGGAGTCCTTGTTTTTCAACCAGGCTGTGTGTCTTCCCCACAGGGGGCACCCCAAAGTGGAAATAAGGACCCCGGAAGACGGGGACAGGATGACAGGCTTTCGGGGGACATTGAGGCAGGCCATGGAAAAAAGCCACGAGGCCGATGTGACAGGGTCATCCACTGGAAGCCAGTGCTTTCCTGGCAGCCCCTCTGCTGGGCGAGGAGTGGGGGTGGGGTGGAGTCCCTGGCTTTCACTCAGGGTATGTGGCTCCAACACGGGGGGCACCCCAAATGGCAAGAAGTCCTCCAGGTGACGGGGAGAGGATGCCAGCATTTCAGGGGGATGTTGAGGCAGCCTGGGAAAAAAAGCAGTGTGACTCAGGAGGAGGCTTGCGTCATCCCCTGGAGGCCAGTGCCTTCCTGGCAGCCCCTGCACCAGGACCATTTGGGTAGAGGAATCCCTGGCTTTCACCCATGGTGCATGTCACCCTGACGGGGGGCACACCAAAGTGGCAAGAAGTCCCCTGGGGTATGAGGACAAAACACCAGGCTTTCAGGGGACGTTGAGGCAGCTCAGAGGAAAAAACCGACGATGCCGAGGAGGAAGATGCTGGGGTCCTATCCTGGAGGCCAGTGCCTTCCCAGCAACTCCTGTGCTGGGCCCAGGGGTATCGTGGAATTCCTGGCTTTCACCCAGGGTGTGTGTCTCTTTCATGGGGGACACCCCAAAGTGGCAAGAGGTAGCCTGAGGTATGGAGACAGGATGTCAGGCTTTCAGGGGGACGTTAAAGCAACCTGGCATAAAAAAGCAGCGAGGACGAGGAGGAGGCTGGGGTCATACTCTGGGAGGGCAGTGCCTTCATGGCTGCCTCTTCACTGGGTCAGGGGGCATCGTGGAGTTCCTGGTTTTCACCCAGGGGTTTGATTCCCAGAAAAGGGGCAACCCAAAACTGTCTAGAAGCCCTCAGAGGACGGCACAGGACGCCAGGCTGCCAGGCTATCAGGGAGATATTGAAGCATCCTGTCTTTGTCCCCCTGGACACACATGCTGGGTGCAAGCCAAATACCCCATGAGCCCTCTGGGCCAAGCGCAGGTGCTGCTGGTGGGGACAATAGCCTCCATGGGAAGACCACAGCCTCCTCTTCAATCTTGCCCCTTTTTTCCTGGGTCTGCCTCAACGTCCCCCTGAAATCCTGGTGTCCTGTCCCCATCACCAGGGAGCCTGCTTGCTGCTTTGGAGTGACCCCCTTGGAAGAGACATGCACCTTTGGTGAAAGTTAGGGACCACACGAGGCACCAGACCCGGTACAGGGAAGGCACTGGCCACTGGGGGACAAACAAGGCCTCTTCTTTGAACTTGCCCGTTTTTTCCCGGGGCTGCCTCAACGTCCCCCTGAAAGCCTGGCATCCTATCCCCAACCCCCGTGGGCTTTCTTGCTACTTTGGGGTGCCCCCTGTAGAAGAGGCATGCACTCTGAATGCAAGCCAGGTACCCCACGAGCCTCCTAAGTGCTGTACAGAGGCTGCCAGAAAGGCACTGACCTCTGGGAAAGGACCCCAGCCTCCTCCTCAGCTTGGTCACTTGGTAATCCTGGCTGCCTCAATGTCCCCCTGAAAGCCTGGCATCCTGTCCCGGTCCCCTGGGGGCCTTCTTGCCGCTTTGGAGTGCCTCCCATGGGAGAGACACATACCCTGGGAGAAAGCCAGGGACCCCACGAGACCTCCTGGTACAGCGCAGGAGCTGCCAGAAACACACTAGCCTCCATTGGAGGATCCCGGCCTTTTCTTCATCCTCATCTCTTTTTTTCCACCGGGCTGCTTCGATGTGACCCTGGATGCCTGGCTTCCTGTCCCTATCCTCTGAGAGCCTTCTTGTCACTTTGTGGTCCTCCCCACATAAGAGACATGCATGCTGAGTGTAAGTCAGGGAATCCACGTGTCCCCCGGCATGGTGCAGACGCTACTGAGAAAGCACTGGCCACTGGAGGAGGACACCAGCCTCCTCTTCAACCTCGCTGTTTTTTCCTCGGGCTACCTCAACATCACCCTGGAAGCCTGGCATCCTGTCCCCATCCCTTGAGAGCTTTCTTGCCGCTTTGCAGTGCTCCCTGTGTAAGAGACACGCACTCTGAGTGCAAGTCACGGGACCCATGAACCCCCCAACATGGCACAGAAGCTGCCTAGAAAGCACTGACCTCTGGGGGAGGACACCAGCCTCTTCTTTGGCCTTGCCGCTTTTTTCCCCGGGCTCCCTCAGTGACCCGGGGAAAAAAGTCTGTCCCCTTCACCTGGGGACCTTCTTGCCACTTTCGGGTGGCCCCCATGGAAGAGACACGCACCCTGGGTGCAAGCTGGGCACATTACAAGCCCCCAAGCCTGAAGCAGGGGCTTCCAGGAAGGCACTGGCTTCTGGGGGAGGACCCCAACCTCTTCTTTACTCTAGCCGATTTTTCCCCAGGCTGCCTCAATGTCCCCCTGAAATCCTGGAATCCAGTCTCTGTCCCCCCAGGGCCTTCTTGCCACTTTGGTGTGGCCCCCATAGGAGAGACATGCACCCAAGGTGCAAGCCAGGAACCCCACAATCCCCACAAGACCAGTGCAGAAGCTGTTGGGAAGGCACAGGTCTTCAAAGGAGGACCCTAACCTCCTCTTCGACCTTTTGTCTTTCCTCCCCTGGTGACCTCAATGTCCCCTGAAAGCCTGACATCCTGTCCCGGTCACCTGGAGGCCATGTGCCACTTTGGAGCGGCTCCCATGGAAGACACATGCACCCTGGGAGAAAGCCAGGGACCCCACGAGCACCCCGGCACCACACAAGGACTGCCTCCTTGGGAGGACCCCAGCCTCCCTTTCCGCCTCACCACATTTTTCCTCAGGCTGCCTCAACGTCACCCTGGAAGCCTGGCATCCTGTCCCTGTCCCTCTAGAGTCATCTTGCTGCTTGGCGGTTCCCCCATGGAAGGGACAGGCATGCCGGGGCAAGCCCAGGACCATATGAGCCCCCTGGGCATGGTGCAGGGGCTGCTGACAAAGCACTGGCCTCAAGGGAGAACACCAGCCTCCTATTCGGCCTTGCCACTTTTATCACCAGGCTGAATCAATGTGCCCCTGAAAGCCTGGCATCCTGCCCTCATTCCCCAGGGGACTTCTTGCTGCTTTGGGTTGACCCACATGGCGGAGACACACATGCTGAGTGCAAATCAGAGACCCCACGAACCCCCTGGGCCTGGCGGAAAGGCTGCTGAGAAGGCATGGCCTCCAGGGAACGACCCCAGTTTCATCTTCGGCCTGGACACTTCTCCCCGAGCTGCCACAACGTCCAACTGAAAGCTTGGTGTCCTGTTCCTGTCACCCAGGGACCTTCTTGCCACTTTGGGGTAGCCCCTGTAGGAGAGACACGCACCCTGGGTGGAAGGCAGGGGCCCCACGAGCCCCACGGAACCAGTGCAGAACTTGCCGGGAAGACACTGGTTTTCAAAGGAGGACCCCAGCTTCCTCTTCAACCTCGCCGCTTTTTTCCCGTGACTGCCTCAACGTCCCCCTAAAAGCCTGGTGTCCTGTCCCCAGGGTTCTTCTGCTGCTTTGCAGTGCCCACCATGCAAGAGTCACACAGCTTGAGTGCAAGCCAGGGACCCCACGAACCCCCTAAGCATGATGCAAGGGCTGCCGGGAAGGCACTGGTCTCCAAGGGATAACTGCAACCTTTTCTTCAGCCTCGCCCCCTTTTTTTTGTGGGCTCTTTAACATCCCCCTAAAAGCCTGGCATCCTGTCCCTGTCCCCTGGAGACTTTGTTGCCACTTTGGGGAACCCCGCCATGGGGGAGACACGCACTCTAGGTGCAAGCCATCGACCCCAGAAGCCCCTTAGGCTGTGCGCAGGGGATGTCAGGAAGACACTGGGATCCCGGTCAAGACACCAGCCTCCACTACACTCTAGCTATTTTTATCCCCAGGCTGTCTCAATGTCCCCCTGAAATCCAGGCATGCTGCCCCCATCATTCAGGGGTCTTTTTGCCACTTTAGGATGCCTCTCTTGGAAGAGACACACAACATTCGTGCAAGCCGAGGACTCCACCAGCACCGGGTCCAGCGCAGGAACTGCCAAGAAGGCACTGGCCTTCTAAGGAGCTCCCCAGTCTCCTCTTTGGCCTCCCCACTCTTTTCCCCTGGCTGCCTCAACATTCCCTTGAAAATCTGTTGTCGAGTCCCCATCACCCCGGGGTCTTCTGCCACTTTGTGATGCCCCCTGTGGGAGAGACACCCACCCTGGGTGCAAGCCAGGGACCCCTTGACCACCCCGAGCACAGGAAAGGGGTTGCCTGGAAGGAACTTGTCTACAGGGTATGACCCAAACATCCTCTTCTACCTCGCCACTTTTTTTCCTGTAGCTGCCTCAATGTCACCCTGAAAGCAGGGCATCCTGTTGGCCTTCGCCAGGGGCCTTCCTGCCACTTTGGGGTGCCTTCTGTGGGAGAGACACACACTCTACATGCAAGCTAGGGACACCATGAGCCACCTGGGTCTGATGCAGTGGCTGCGTGGAAGGCACTCACCTCTGCGGGAGGACCCCAGCCTCCTCTTTGTTTCACCGCTTTTTTCCTTGGGGTGACTAAACGTTCCCTTGAAAGCTTTGCATCCTGTCCCTGTTTACCAGGTGCATTCTGGCCACTTTGGGGTACCCCCCATTGGGGAGATACACACCATAGCTGCAAGCCAGGGACCCCACCAGACCCCCAGGCCTGGACTAGGGGCTGCTGGGAAGGCGCTGGCCTCCAGGGAAATGACTCCAGCCTCCTACATGGCCTGGCCACATTTTCCCCAGGCTGCCTCAACATCTTCCTGAAAGCCTGATGTCCTTTTCCTGTCTCCCAGGAACCTTCTTGCCACATTGTGGTGCCCCGTGTAGGTGACACATGCATCCTGGGTGCAAGTCATGGACATCACGAGTCACCTGGGCACAGTGCAGCGGCTGCCAAGAAGTCATTGGCCTCCGTGGGAAGACACCAGCCTCCTCTTTGGAATCACTGCTTTTTTCCCTGGCCTGCCTCAATGTTCCCCTGAAAGCCTGGCATCCTGTCCCCATCCCCCTGGGGCCTTCTTGCCCCTTTGGTGTACCCCCATGGGAAACTCATACATCTTGTGTGCAAGCCAGGGATCACATGAGCCCACTGGGCCCAGAGAAAGGGCTGCCAAGAAGGCACGGGCCTCCAGGTAAAAACCCCAGCCTCCTCTTTGGCCTCGATGCTTTTTTCTATGGCCTGCCTCAATGTCACCTTGAAAGCACGGCATCCTCTCCGCATCCCTAGGGGGCATTCTTGCCACTTTGATGTGCCCTCAAGGGAGAGACATGAACCATGGGTGCCAGCCAAGGATGCCTGGAGCCCCGCTGACACAGCACAAAGGCTACCAGGAAAACACTGGCCTCCAAGACAGGACCCCAGCCTTCTCTTCAGCCTTACTGCTTTTTTCCCTAGGTTGCTTCAATGTCCACCTGGAAGCCTGGCATCCCATCCCCGTTTCCTGAGGGCCTTCTTTCAGCTTTGGGGTGCCCTACCTTGGAGAGACATGCACTCAGAGTGCAAGCCAGGGATCCCACAAACTCCCAGTCCCAGTGCAGGGGCTGCAGGAAAGCACTGTGTTCTGAGAAATGAGACCAGACACCACTTTGGCCTCAACATTTTTTTCCCTAGACTGCCTCAACATCCCCCTGAAGGCCTGGTGTCCAGTCCGTGTCTTCTGGCAGCCTCCTTGCACATTGGGGTGCCCCCTGTGGGAGAGACACACACACTGTGTGCAAGCCAGGGAACCCATGAACCCCCCGGGCCCAGCGTGGGGACTGCCAGAAAGGCACTGGCCTCCGAGGGACGACTCCAGATTCCTCTTCTGCCTCGATGCTTTTCTCTCCGGGCTGCCTCAATGTCAACCTGAGAGCCTGACTTCCTATCCCTGTTTCTCAGGGGCCATCTTGCTGCTTTGCAGTGCATGTGGGAGAGACACGCTCCCTGGATGCAAGCCAGGGATCTCACAAGCCTTCCAGATGCAGGATAGGGCATGCTGGGAAGGCATGACCTCCTGGGAAGGACCTCAGCCTACTCCTCAGCCTAGCCACTCGTTTCCCTGGAGTGCCTCCACTTCCTCCTGAAAGCCTAGCATCATGTACTTGTTTCCCAGGGGCCTTCTTGCCACTTAGGGTGCCCCCCATGGGAAAGACACACAAAATGGATGCAAGCCAAGGACCCCAATGGCACCCTGGGCCTGACACAGAAGCTGTCCAGAAAGCACAGGCTTCTGGTGGATGACCCAGGCCTCCTCCTTGGCCTCACCATCTTTTTCCCCAGCATGCCTCAGCATCCCACTGAAAGTCTGGTGTCCAGTCCTTGTTCCCCAGTGGCCTTCTTGCTGCTTTGGGGTGCCCCTTGTGGGACAGACATGCACCCTGGGTGCCAGCCAGGGAACCCATGAGCCCCTTGGGCACCACACAGGGGCAACTATTAGGAGAACCCACCCCCAATATTTCAACGCAGGTTCTATTTTCCATAAGTGATGGCCAACTTAGAAATAAAGAGTACAAGCAGAGGACTTTTACAGCTGGAGCACTTGGGGTGACATTACATATCGGTAGGACCATGATGCCCACCTGAGTCTCAGACCAGCAAGTTTTTATTAAGGATTTCAAAAGCGGAGGGTGGATTAGGTACAAAGATCACATGCTTCAAAGGACCAAAAGCAGAACAAAGATCACATGCTTCTAGGGAACAAGACAAAAGGCAAAAGCAGAACTACTGATAAGGGTCTATGTTCAGCTGTGCACGTATTGTCTTGATAAACATCTTAAACAACAGAAAACAGGGCTCGAGAGCAGACAACTGGTCTGACACAAATTTACCAGGGCAGAGCTTTTCCCCACCCTAATAAGCCTGAGGGTACCAAAGGAGACCAGGGCATATCTCAGTCCTCATCTCAACCACATAAGACAGACATTCCCAGAGCACCCATTTATAGACCTCCCCCTAGGAATGCATTCCGTTCCCAGAGTATTAATATTAATATTTCTTGCTAGGAAAAGAATTCAACAATATCTTCCCTAGTTGCACGTCCATTTATAGGCTCTCTGCAAGAAGAAAAATATGGTTCTATTCTGCCCGAACCCACAGGAAGTCAGACCTTATGGTTGTGTTCCCTTGTTCCCTTAAAATTGCTGTTATTCTGCTCTTTTTCAAGGTGCACTGATTTCATATTGTTCAAAGACATATGTTTTACAATCAACGTGTACAGTTAACACAGTTATCACAGTGGTTCTGAGGTGACATACATCCTCAGCTTACAAAGATAACAAAATTAAGAGATGAAAGTAAAGACAGGCATAAGAAATTATAAACGTATTATTTGGGAACAGATAAATGTCCATGAAATCTTCACAATTCATGTTCCTATGCTGCGGCTCCAGCCAGCCCCTCCGTTTGGGGTTCCAGACTTTCCGCAAGAGGTAGCTGGGAAAGCACTGGCCTTGTAGGGACAAACCCAGTCTCCTCATCAACCTTTCCACTTTTTTCACTGGGCTGCTGCAATGTTCTCCTGAAAACCTGGCATACTGTCCCCATCTCCTAGGGACATTCTTGCCACTTTGGGGTGCCCCCTTGGGAGAGACAGGAACACTGGGTGCCAACCAGGGACATGTCGACATGCCCGAGCCGGGCACAGGGGGAAGGCACTGGCCTCCAGGGGATGACCCCTACCTTTTACTTGGCCTTGCTGCTTTTCACCCTAGGTGGCCTAAACATCCTTCTGAAAGCCTGGCATCCTGTTTCCATCCCCTGGGGAACTTCTTTCCATTTGAGGTATCTTCCATGGGGGAGACACATACTCTGGGTGCACGGCCGGGACCCCAGGGCCCCCCTGGCATAGTGCTGGTGCTGCTTGGAAGGTACTGTCCTCTGGGTAAAGACCCAAGTCTCCTTCTCAGCCTCACTGCTTTTATCCTTGTGCTACCTCAATGTCCAACTGAAAGCCTGGGGTTGTGTCCCTGTCTCCCGGAGGCTTTTTTGCCACTGTGGTGTGAACCCCATGGGAGAGACACACACCCTGGGTACAGGCCAGGGACCGCACAAAATCCTAGGCCCCATGCTGGGGCTGCCAGAATGGCACTGGCCTCTAGAGGAGGAGCCCAGCCTCCTCCACCTCACAACTTTTTTCCCCGGGCTGACTCAATGTTCCCCTGAAAGCCTGGCGACCTGTCCCTGTCCCCCAGGGGCCTTCTTGCTGCTTTGGAGTGCTCCCCATGAGAGAGACACCCATTATCAGTGCAATACAGGAAGCCCAAGAGCCCACCAGACCTGGTGCAGGGGCTGTGGGAAAGGTACTGGTCATGGTGGAATTACACCAGCCACCTCATCAGCCTCATGGCTGTTTTCCATGGGCTGCCTCAACATATCGTTTAAAACCTCCCATCCAGTCCCCATTTACCAGGGCCGGCTTGCTGCTTTGGGGTTCCCCCCATGAAACAGACACGCATCCTGGATGCAAGCCAGGTACCCTATGAGCTCCCAGGGCCAAGAGTGGCGGCTTCTGGGAAGGCATTGGCCTCCATGGGAGGACTCCAGCCTTCTCCTTGGCCTCATTGCTTTCTTTCATTGGCTTACTCAACGTCTTTCTGAAGACCTGACATCCTGCACCTGTCACCCAGGGAAATTTTTGCTGCTTTGGGGTGCCCCCCGAGGGAGAAACAAGCAATGTTTTTGCAAACTAGGGACCTACAAACCCAACAGGTTTAGTGCTGGGGACACCGGGAAGGCACTGGCCTCCAGGGGTGACCCCAGTCTCGTCTTCGGATTCACCACATTTTTTTCCCCAGGCTGCCTCAAGGTCCCACTGAAAGTCTGTCATCCTGTCCCCATCTCCCAGGGGCCTTCTTGCCACTGTTTGGTGTCCCCCGTGGGAGAGACACGAACCCTGGGTGCAAGCCGTGGACCTGACGAACCGCCCGAGCCTGGCACATGAGCTGTCAGAAAGACACTGGCCTTTAGGCGATGACCCCAGCCTCCTCCTAGACCTCGCTGTTTTTCTCCCTGGGCTGCCTCAACATCCCCCAGAAAGCCTGGCATCTTTGGGGACATCTTGCCATTTGGGGTGCCCCCCGTGGGAGAGATACGTACACTGATTGCAAGCCTAGGACCCCAAGAGTCACCCTGGCATGGTGCAGGGGCTGCTGGGAAGGCACTGGCATCTGAGGGACGACCTCAGCCTTCTCCTCTGTCTTTTTGCTTTTCTCCCTAGGCTGCACCAATGTTCCCCTTAAAGCCTGGTGCCCTGTCCTCATCCACCGGAGGCTTTCTTGCTGCTTTGGGGTAAACCCCATGGGAGAGACATGCACCCTGAGTGCAAGCCAGGGACCACACAAACACCAGTGCCTGGACCAGGGACTGCCAGAAAGGGACTGGCCTCTGGAGGAAGATCCTGGACTTCTCCTCGGCCTCACCACTTTTCTCCCCAGGCTGCCTCAATGTCCCCCTAAAAGCTTGGTGTCTTGTCCCCATACCCTGAGGGCTTTCTTGCCACTTTGGGCAGCCCCCGTGGGACAGATACACACCTGGGTGTAAGCCAGGGACAAAATGAGCTCACCTGGCCCGGCACAGGGGTTGCTGGGAAGGCATTGGCCCCCTGGAGAGGACCCCAGTCAACTCCTTTGCCTCTCCACTTTTTTCACCAGGCTTCTTCAATGTCCCCCTGAAAGACTGGCTTCCTGTTCCTGTCCCAAGGGGGCATTCTTGCCACTTTGGGGTGCCCCCTAGAACAAAACATGCACCCTGGGTGAAAGCCAGGGACCCCATGAGTCCCCTGGGCCTAGCACAAGGGCTGCCAGGAAGGCACTGGTCTCAGGGACGATCCCCGCCTCCTCCTCGGCCTCGCCGCTTTCCTCCCTGGGCTGCCTCAACTTCCCCTGAAAGCCTGGCATCCAGTCCCTGTCCACTGGGGGCCTTCTTGCCACTTTGAGGTGTCCCCCATGGAAAATACACACTCCCTGTGTGCAAGCCAGGAACCCCACGAGCCCCCAGGACCGGGTGCAAAGGATACGAGGATGGCAATTGTCTCCAGTAGAGGATTACAGGCACCTCCTCAGCCTCGCTGCTTTTCTCCCCAGGCAGCCTCAACATCCCCTGAAAGAATGTCAACCTGCCCCCTTCCCCCAGGGACCTTTTGCTGTATTGGGCCTCTGGAGGAAGATCCTGGACTCCTCGGCCTCATTACTTTTCTCCCCAGGCTGCCTCAATGTCCCCCTAAAAACTTGGTGTCTAGTCCCCATACCCCGAGGGTTTTCTTGCTGCTTTGGAGTGCCCCCCATGGGTGAGACACTCACCCTGGGGTCAAGCCAGGGATCCCACGAGCTCCCCGGGTCCACCACAGGGGCTGCTGGAATGAAACTGGCCTCACAGGGAGGAACTAAGCCTCCTTCTCAGCATCACCACTTGTCTCCCTCCCCCTGAAAGCCTGTCATCCTGTCCCCATCCCTCAGGGGCCTTCTTACCACTTTGTTGTGTCCCCCATGGGAGAGACACAGACCCCGTTTGCAAGCCCAGTACCCCACGGGTGCCCAGACTTGGCGCAGGGGATTCCAGGAAGGCACTGGAGTCTGGTAGAAGACCCCAGTCTCCTCTTTGAAATTGCCACTTTTTTCCCCCAGCTGCCTCAACATCCCCCCTGAAAGCCTGATGTCGGGTCTGTGTCTCCTGGGGCTCTCTTGCTGCTTTGGGGCTCCACCCGTGGGATTGACAGGCACCCTGGGTGTAAGCCAAGGAGCACATGAACACCCCAGGGCCCGGCGCAGGGGCAGCTGGGAAGGCAGTGGCCTCCGGAGGATGACTCAACCCTCTTTTTCAGCCTCACCTCTTTTATTTCTGGTCTGACTATGTGTCCCCCTGAATGCCTGGCATGTTGTCACCTTCCCTGGGGGCCTTCTTTCCACTTTGGGGTGATCCCCATGGGAGATACACGCACCCTGGGTGCAAACCAGGGACCTCATGAGCCCACTGGGCCTGGTGTAGTGTCTACCGTGAAGGCACTAGTCTTGGGGAGAGAAAGCCAGCCTCCTCACAAACCTTGCTGATTTTTAACCTGGGTTACCTCAAGGTCACGCTGAAAGCCTTGTGTCCTATCCCCATTTCTCAGGGGCTTTCTTGTTGCTTTGTGGTGCCCCTCATGGGAGAGATATGCCCCCTGGGAGCAAGCCAGGGACTCCATGACTCTCCAGACGCAGCATAGGGATTGCCAGGAAGGCACTGGACTCCTGGGGAGGACCCCAGCCTACACCTCAGCCTAGCCTCTCTTTTTCCCGGGCTCCGTCACTTCCTCGTGAAAGTCTAGCATTGTGTCCTTGTTTCCGGGGCCTTCTTGTCACTTTTGGGTGGCCCCCCATGTAAGATGCACACACCATGGGTGCAAGCCAGGGACCCCAATAGCCCCACGGGCCCAATGCAGAAGCTGCTGGGAAGGCACAGGCCTCTGTTGGATAACCCAAGCGTCCTCCTCGGCCTCGCCACTTTTTTCCCTGGCCTGCCTCGACATCCCCCTGAAAGCCTAGCATCTGGTCCTTGTTCCCTGGTGGCCTTCTTGCACTTTAGGGTGACCTTTGTGAGAGAGACACACACCCTGAGTGCAATAAAGGGAACCCATGAGCCCCTCAGGCACCATGCAGTGGCAGTTGGGAAGGCACTGGCCTCCAGGGGACGAACCAAGCCTCCTTGTCGGCCTTCCCGCTTTTTTTCCCCAAGCTGCTCCAACGTCCTCCTGAAAGACTGGCGTACCGTCCCCGTCTCCCGGGGACCTTCTTGCTGCTTTAACATGCCCCCATGGTAGAGACATGAACACTGGAGGCAAGCCAGGGACACCTCGAGGTGCCCAGGCCTGGCACAGAGGCTGGCAGGAAGGCATTGGCCTCTGGGCGATGACCCGAGCCTTTTCCTCGGACTTGCCGCTTTCACTTTGGGCTTCCTAAACATCCCACTGAAAGCCCATCATCCTGTTTCCATTTCCTGGAGACCTTCTTTCCATTTGGGGTGCTTTCCCTGGGGGAGACACGTACCCTGGGTGCAAAGCCGGGACCCCAAAAGGCCCCTGGCATGGTGCAGGTGCTACCAGGAAGGTACTGACCTCCAGATAATGACCCAAGCCTCCTTGGTCTAGCCGCTTTCTTCCTCGTGCTGTCTCAAAGTCCAACTGACAACCTGGCGTCCTGTCCCTGGCCCCCATAGTTTTATTTTTGCTGTTTTGGTGTGACCCCCGTGGGAGAGACAAGCACCCTGGGTGCAGGCCAGGAACCACAAGAAAACCCAGGCCCAGCACAGGGGCTGCTGCAACAGCGCTGGCCTCTGTGGGGGGAGCCCACAGCCTTCTCCGCTGCCTCGCAGTTTTTCTCCCCGGGCTGTCTCAAAGTTCCCCTGAAATCCTGGTGTCCTGTACCCAACCCCCAGGGGCCTTCTTGCCACTTTGGGGTGCTCCCCACCAGAGAGACATGCAACCTGAGTGCAAGCCAGGGACCCCACGAGCCCACCGGGTCCAGTGCAGGGGCTGCGGGAAAGGCACTGGCCATGGTGGTATTACACCAGCCTCCTCATCAGCCTCACTGCTTTTTTCCATAGGCTGCCTCAACATATGTTTTAAAGCCTGCTATCCAGCCCCGTCCACCAGGGCCTGCTTGCCTCTTTACGGTGACCTTGTGAAAGAAACACGCACCCTGGGTGCAAGCCTCTGACCCCACAAGGCCCCAGGCTCGGAGTAGGAGCTGCCGGGAAGGCACTGGTCTCTGGGAGAGCACCCCAACCTTGTCCTCGGCCTTGCCGCTTTCTTTCACAGGCTTATTCAAGGTCTCCCTGAAGGCCTCACGTCCTGTACCTGTTACTCGGGGACCTTCTTGGCACTTTGGGGTGTCCCTTATGGGAGAGACAAGCACGTTTTGTGCAAGCCAGGAACCCCATGAACCCACTGGGCTTTGGGCTAGGGATACTGGGAAGGCACTAGCCTCTGGGGGTGACCCCAGCCTCATCTTTGGCCTTGCTGGTTTTTTCCTGGGCTGCCTCAAGGTCCCACGGAAAGTCTGGCGTTCTGTCGCGTTCCCCAGGAGCCTTCATGCCGCTCTTTGGTGTCCCCCGTGGGAGAGACACGAATCCTGCCTGCAAGCCAGGGACCCCATGTACTGTCCGTTCTTGGAGCAGTGGCTGCCAGGAAGGCACTGGCTTCCAGGGACGACCCCAGCCTCTTCCTAGGCCTCACTGCTTTTCTCCCCAGACTGCCTCCACGTCTTCCTGAAATCCTGGTCTTCCGTTTCCAACCCCTGGGGGCCATCTTGCCATTTGGTGTGCCTTGCCTGGGAGAGACATGCACCCTGGGTGCAAACCCGGAATCGCAAGAGACCCCCGGCACAGTGCAGGGAATGCTAGGAAGGCACTGGCATCTGTGGGATGACCTAAGCTTTCTCCTAGGCCTCACTGCTTTTTTTCTCTGCTGCTGCCTCAATGTCCCTCTGAAAGCCTGGTGTCTTGTCCCTGTCCACCAGAGGTTTTCTTGCCACTTTAGGGTGCCCCGCTATGGGAGAGACATGCACCCTGGGTGCAAAGCAGGGACTCCACAAGCCCCTCCAAGCCTGGTGCAGTGGCTGCCAGAAAGGCACTGGCCTCTGGGAGAGGACCCCAGCCTCCTCCTCAGCCTTGCAGCTTTTTCGTGGGTTGTCTCCACGTTCCCTTGAAAGACTGGCATCTTATACCCGTCATCCAGGGGCCCTCTTTCTGCTTTGGTGTGCCTCCCCAGAGAGAGACACGGAACGTGGGTGCAAGACAGGGACCCCACAAAGCCCCCAGGGCCAGCGCAGGGGCTGCAGTGAAGGCACTGGCCACTGTGGGGTTACACTGGCCTCCTCAGCTTCACTGCTATTTCCCACGGGCTGCCTCAACGTCCTTTTTAAAGCCTGACATCGAGTTCCAGTTCCCCGGTGCCTGCTTGCCACTTTGAGGTGCCCCCTGTGAAAGAGACACATACTCTGGGTGCAAACCAGGAACCCCACGAGACCCCCCGAGCCCAGCGTAGGGACCTGCCGGGAAGGAACTGACCTCCAGGTGAGGACCCCAGCCTTCTTCTTGGCCTCATGCTTCTTTTCAAGGGCTTCCTCAATGTCTCCCTGAAAGCCTGGCATCCTGTCCCTGTCCCCCAGGGGCCTTCTTGCCACTCTGGGGTGCCCCCCATGGGAGAGACACACACCATTTGTGCAAGTCAAGGACCCCATGAGTCCACTGGGCTTAGCACTGGGGCTACCAGGAAGGCACTGGTCTCGGGGGGATGACCCCAGCCTCTTCCTGTCTTGCCACTTTTTTCCTGGGCTGCCTCAACATCCCCCTGAAAGCCTGGAACTTTGTCCCTGTCCCCCAAGGGTTTTCTTGTCACTTTGGGGTGCCCCGTGGGAGAGGCTTGGACCCTGGGTGCAAGCCAGGGACCCCAAGAACCACCCGAGGCTGGCACAGGGGCCACCCAGAAGGCACTGGCCTCCAAGGACAACCGCAGCTTCCTCGGCTTCGCCGCTTTTCTCCCCAAGCTGCCTCCACTTTTTCCTGAAAGCCTGGCATCCTGTTTTTGTCCACTGGTGGCCATCCTGCCATTTGGTGTGGCTGCCGTGGGAAAGTCATGCACCCTGGTTTCAAGCCCGGGACCCTAAGAGCCCCCTGAGCCCAAAGCATGGGTAGCCCGAAAGGCACTGCCCTCTGGGGAAGGACCCTAGACTCCTCCTTGGCCTATCTGACTTTCTCACTGGGCTGCCTCAACGTCCCCCTGAATGCCTGGTATCCAGTCCTTGTACTCCAGGGGCCTTCTTTCCACTTTGGGGTGAACCCATGGGAGAGACACACACCCTGGGATCAAGCCAGGGACCCCACGAGCCCCCGGGCCTGGTGCAGAAACTGCCAGGAAGGCACTTGCCTTTGAAGGAGCTCCCTAGCCTACTCTTTGACTTTGCCGCTTTTTTCCTCTGGCTGCCTGAAGTCCCCTTGAAAGCCTGACATCCCCTTCACCCTGTGGTATTCTGCTGCTTTGCAATGCCCCCAGTGTGAGAGACAGCCACCCAGGTTGCAAGCCAGGAACCCCGTGGAAGAGAGACACACTGTTTGTGCAAGCCAGGGACGAGTTCTCTGGGCTTAGCACTGGGGCTGCTGGGAAGGCACTGGCCTCCAGGAGATGACCCCCAACTTCCTCATCTGCTTCGTTGCTTTTTTCCCCTGGCTGCCCCAGCATGCACTTGAAAGCCTGGTGCCCTGTCCCTGCCCCTGGGAGCCTTCTAGCTGCTTTGGGGTGCCCCTGTGGGAGGCACACACACCATTTGTGCAAGCCAGGGACCCCACGAGCCCACCGAGCTTAGTGCTGGGGCTACCAGGAAGGCACTGGCCTGCAGGAGACAACCCCAGCCTCCTCCTCGGCCTTGCTTTTTCCTGTGGGCTGCCTCAATGTCTCCCTGAAAGCCTGGCATCCTGTCCCTGTTACTTGGGGTCTTCTTGACACCGTGGGGTGCCTCCTGTGGGAGAGGCTCGAACCCCAGGTGCAAGGCAGGGACCCCAAGAACTGCGAACTTGGCGCATGGGCCTCCCAGAAAGCACTGGCCTCTGAAGACAATCCCAGCCCCCTCCTTGACCTCACTGCTTTTCTCCCCAAGCTGCCTTCACGTCTTTCTGAAAGCCCGGCATCCTGTTTTTGTTCGCTGGTGGCCATCTTGCCTTTTGGTGTACCCCCATGGGAGAGACAGGTGCCCTGAGTTCAAGCCCGGCACCCCAAGAGCCCCCCAGGTGCAGGACATTGGCTGCCAGAAAGGCACTGGCATCTGGAGAAGGATCTCAGCCTCCTCCTTGGCTTCTCCAATTTTCTCGTGGGACTGCCTTAACATCCCCCTGAAAGCCTGGCATTCTGTTCTTGCACCCTGGGGGCCTTCTTGCCACTGTGGGGTGAACCCATGGGAGAGACATGCACCCTGATATCAAGCCAGGGACCCAATGATCCCCCTGGGCCTGTCACAGGAACTGCCAGGAAGGCACTGGCCTTCGAAGAAACTCCCCGGCCTTCTCTTCCACCTCACTGTCAATGTCTCCCTGGCTGCCTCGATGTCCCCTGAAAGCCTGACATCTTGTCCCCATCGCCCCGGGGTATTATGCCACTTTGCAATGCCCTCTGTGTGAGAGACACACACCATGGTTGCAAGCCAGGGACCCCACGAGCACTCTGGACACAGAAAAGGCTCTGCCGGGAAGGCACTGGCCTGCAGGAGATGACTGCAACTTCCTCATCTGCCTTGCCACTTTTTTCCCCTGGCTGACTCAGCATTCCCCTGAAAGCCTAGTGTCCTATCCACGTCCACCAGGGGATTTCTTGGGCTTTGGGGTGACCCCATGGGAGAGGCTCGACAGCTGGGTGCGTGTCAGGGACCCCACGAATAGCCCGAGCCTGGTGCAGTGGCTGCCCAGAAGGCACTGCCACCAGGGACATCCCCAGCCTCCTGCTCGGCCTTGCTGCTTTTCTCTCGGGCTCTTCCATGCCTTCCTGAAAGCCTGGCATCCTGCTTTAGTCTGCTGGGGGCCATCTTGCCATTTTGTGTGCTCCACTGTGGGAGAGACACACAACCTGATGGAAAGTTCCAGGACCCCAGGAACCTCCTGGGCCCAGTGCATGGGCTACCGGGAAGGCACTGGCATCTGGGGAAGGACCCTAGATTCCTCCTTGGCCTCTCTGATTTTCTCCCCATGCTGCCTCAATGTCCCTCCGAAAGCCTGGCATCCTGTCCCCATACCCCGGGGGCCTTGTCGTTTTAGGGTGACCCTGTGGGAGAGACATGCATGCTGGGGGCAAGCCAGGGAACCCACGAGCATTTCAGGCCTGGTGCAGAGGCTGTCGGGAAGACACTGGCCTTTGGGGGAGGGTCTCTGCCTTTTCCTCGAACTCACTGCTTTTTTACCCCAGCCTACCCCAATGTCCCCCAAAAGTCTGGCTTCCTGTCCCCGTCCCCTGGGGGCCTTCTTGTCACTTTGGAGTGCCCACTGTGGGAGAGACTTGAACCCTTGGTGCAAGCCAGGGACCCTACAAATGGCCTGAGCCTGGCAGAGTGGCTGCTGGGAAGGCACTGGCCTCCAGGGTCAACCCCAGTCACCTCCTAAGCCTCATCGCTTTTCTCCCTGGGCTGCCTCCACATCTTCCTGAAAGCCTCGCATCCTGTTTTTGTCCCCAGGGGGCCACCTTGCCATTTGGTGTGCCCCCTGTGGGAGAGACATTCACCCTGGGTGCAAGCCCCGGACCCCAAGAGCCTCCCTGGCACAGCGCAGGGAATGCCAGAAAGGCACTGGCATCCGAGGGATGACCCCCGCCTCCTCCTTGGCCTCACTTTTTTCCTTGGCTGCCTCAACATCCCCTAAAAGCCTGGTGTCCTGTACCCATCCCCCAGAGGCTTTCCTCCTGCTTCGGTGTGTCCCCCGAGTTAGAGACATGCACCCTGGGTGCAAGCCAGGGAACCCACGAAGGGCAGCCGGAATGGCACTGGCCTCCAGGGGAGGACCCGAGCATCCTCCTCGGCCTCACAGCTTTTACAATGGGCTGTCTCAACGTTCCCTGAAAGCTTGGCATCCTGTTTCTGTGCACTGGTGGAAGGATTCTTGCCACTTTGAGGTGCCCTGCATGGGAGAGACATGCACCCTGGGTGTAAGCCAGGGACCCCACGAGCCTCTCAAGCCCAGTGCAGGGGCTGCTGGCAAGGCATCAGCCTTGGCGGGGAGGACCCCAGCCTCCTCTTCCGCCTTGCATCCTTTCTCCCCGGGCTGCCTCAATGTCTTTCTGAACACTTGGCATCCTATCCATGTCCTCCGGGGGCCTTTTGCCACTTTAGGGTGTCCCCTATGGAAAAGACACACAAGGCAGGGACCGCCTAGACACTGGGGATTGGCCCAGTGGCTGCCAGGAAGGTACTGGCCTCCGGGGGAGGACCCCAGTCTCCTCCTTGGCCTCATGGCTTTTCTCCTCAGGCTGCCTCAACGTCTCTCTGAATGCCTAGTGTTCTTGCCACTTTGTTGTGCCCCTATGGGAGAGACATGCATGCGGGGTGCAAGCCAGGGACCTTACAAGCCCCCTGGGCCAAGTGCAAGGGCTGCTGGGAAGGTTATGGCCTCCAGGTGATGACCCTGGCCTCATCCTCGGCTTCACTGCTTTTCTTTCTGGGCTACCTCAATGCCCCCATGCAAGCCTGTCGTTCTGTCCTTGTCTTCCTGGGGCCTTCTTGCCACTTTGGGGTGCCCCCCATGGGAGAGAAATGCATCCTGAGTGCAAGTCAGGGACCCCACGAACCACCCAGTCCTGGAGCTGGGGCTGCCAGGAAGGCACTTTCCTCAGAGGGAAGACCCCAGCTTCCTCCTCGGCCTCGGGGCTTTTCTCTCTGGGCTTCCTCAACATTCCCCTGAAAGCCTGGCATCCTATTTCTATCCCTCGGGAGCCTTAATGCCATTTGGGGTGTGCCCCATGTGAGAGACATGCACCCTGTCTGCAAGCCCCAGACCCCACGAGCCCCCTGGCATGGTGCAGAACCTGATGGGAAGGCACTGGCCTCGGGAAGACGACCTCAGCCTTCTCCTCAGCCTCGCAGTTGTTCTTCCTGCGCTCTCTCAATGTCCCCCTTAAAGACCAGCTTCCTGACCCCATCCCTCAGATGCCTTCTTGCCGCCTTGTGTTGCCCCCCGCAGAAGAGACACGAACTCTGGGTGCAAGTCAGGGACCCCATAAGCCCCCCAGAGCCCAGCGCAGGGAATGCCAGAAAGGCACTGGCCTCTGGGAGAAGACACTAGCCTTCTCCCTTCCCTCACAGATTTTTTCCAGGGACTGTCTCAACGTCTCACTGAAAGCCTGGCATCCTGTCCCCATCCCGTTGGGGGCCTTCTTGCCACTTTAGGGTGCCCCTGTGGGAAAGACATGCACCCAGAGTCATGCCAGGGAGCCCCCCTTGGGCCCGGGCCCCAGCCCAAAGGCTGCCAGGAAGGCACTGGCCTTCAGGGAAAGACCACAGCCTCCTTGGCCTCGTTGCTTTTCTTCCCGGGCTGCCTCAACGTCCCCTTGAAAGCCTGGCATCCTGTCCCCATCACGCAGGGGCCTTCTTACCACTTTGGGGTGACCACTATGGGAGAGAAATGCACCCTGGTTGCAAGCCCTGTACCTCACTAGCTCCCCAAGTGCAGGGGCTGCCAGGAAGGCACAGGCCTCTGGGGAAGAATCTCAGCCTCCTTTTTGGCCTCACCACTTTTTCCCTGGAGTACTTCAATGTCCCCCTGAAAGACATGCATCCTGGGTGCAAGCCTCATGAGAGACACGCACCCTGGGTACAAGCCAGGGACCCCACGAGCCCCAAGGTCCCAGCTCAGGTGTCATCAGGAAGGAACTGGCTTTTGATAGATGACCCCTGCCTCCTCAGCCTTGCCACTTTTATCCCCGGACTGTCTCAAGGTCACCCTGAAAGCCTAGAGTCGTGTCTCCGTCCCTGGGGGCCTTCTTGCCACTTTGGGGTGCCCCTTGTGGGAGAGACACACATCCTGGGTGTAAGCCAGGGACCCAATGAGTCCCCCAGGGCTGGCACAGGGACTGCAGGGAAGGCACTGGCTCTGGGGTAGGAACCCAATCTCCTGGGCATTACCACTTTTCTCCCTGGGCTGCCTCAATGTCCCCCTGAAAGGCTGGCATCCTGTCCCTTTTCCCTGGGCCTTCTCACTGCTTTGAGGTGTGACCCATGGGCTAGACACACACCCTGGGTGCAAGCCAGGGACCCCATGAGCTCCCCAACCCACACAGAGGCTTCCAGGAAGGCATTGGCCTCTGCAGGATGACCCCAGCCTCCTCCTCCAACTTGCTGATTTCTCCCTGGGCTGCTTTAATGGCTCCCTGAAAGCCTGGCTTTCTGTCCCCATTTATTGGGGGCCTTCTTGTCACTTTAGGGTACCCCCATAGAAGAGGCATGCACCCTGGGTGCAAGCCAGAGATCCCACGAGACCCAGGGTCCAACCCAGGGGCTGCTGGGAAGGCATAGGCTTCTGTGGGAGGATCCCAGCCTCCCACTTAGCCTCGCCAGTTTTCTACCCGGTCTGCCTCAAGGTCCCCATGAAAGGCTGGCGTCCTTTCCCCGTCCCCCAGGGGCCTCCTTGCCGATTTGGGGTGCCCCCATGAGAAAGACATGCACCCAAGGTGCAAGCCAAAGACACCACGAGCTTGCCAAGCCCAGTGCAGGGCTGCTGGGAAGGCACTGGCCTCCCAGGATGACCCCAGCCTCCTCCTCGGCCTTGTTGCTTTTCTCCCGGGGCTGCCTCAACATCTTCCTGAAAGACTGTCTTTTTGTCTCTGTCTTACCAGTCCGGGACCTTCTTGCTGCTTTGGGGTGTCCCCTGTGGGAGAGACACACATGCTGGGTGCAAGCCAGGCACCACACGAGCCCTCTGGACTCAGCGCAGTAGCTGCCAGGAAGGCACTGGTCTTTGGGGGAGGACCACAGCCTCCTCCTTGGCCTTGCTGCTTGTCTCCCCAGGTGACTTTAATGGCCCCTGAAAGCCTGGTGTTCTATCCCTAATCCCCGGGGACCTTCTTGCCACTCTGGGGTGTCCCCCATGGGAGAGACATGCAACCCGGGTTTAAGCCAGGGACCCTAGGAGTCCCCAGGACTAGGCACAGGGGCTACCATGAAGGCACTGGTCTCCAGGGGAGAACCCCAGCCTCCTCAGCCTCGTCCCTTTTCTCCCTGGGCTGCCTCAACGTTTTCCTGAAAGCCTGTAATCCTGTTCCCTTTCCCTGGGGGCCTTCTTGCCACTTTGGAGTGTCCCTGTGGGAGAGACATGCACCCTGGGTGCAAGCCAGGGACTCCATGAGCCCCCCGGGCCTGCCACAGGGGCTGATTGAATGGAACTGGTTTCATGGGGAGAAACCAAGCCTCCTTCTCGGCTTCGCTGCTTGTCTCCCTCCCCCTAAAAGTCTTTCCTCCTGTCCCCATCCCCTGGGAGCCTTCTTGCCGCTATGGGGTGCCTCCCACCCCGTGGGAGAGACACTCACCCCTGTTGCAAGCCCAGGATCCCAAGAGCATCCCGCATGTGGTGCAGGGGCTGCCAGGAAGGCACTAGCCTCTGAAAGACAACTCCAGCCTCCTCCTCGGTCTTGCCGCTTTTTCCCCAGCTGCCGCAATGTCCCCCGGGGAATCATGGCGTTGTGTTCCCGTACTCCAGGAGCCTTCTTGCTGCTTTTGGGTGTCCTCTGTGGGAGAGACAGGCACACTGGGTGCAAGCAAGGGACCCCAAGAGCCCCCCACGCCTAGCGAACAAGCTGCTGTGAAGGCACTGGCCTCCGGGGTAATTCTCAGCCTCTCCTTGACCTCACAGCCTTTTTTCCCGTGCTGCCTCAACATCCCCCTGAAAGCCTGGAGTCCTGTCCCCATTTCCCGGGAGCCCTCTTGCTGCTTTGGGGTGCTCCCCTTGGAAGATACATGCACCCTGGGTGCAAACCAGGGACTCCACGAGCCCCCTGGCTGAGCACAAGGTGTATCAGGAAGGCACTGGCAACTGGGAGACAATCCCAGCCTCCTCGGCCTCACCACTTTTCTCCCCGGGCTGCCTCAATGTCCCCATGAAAGCCTGGTATCCTGTCCCCATCCCCTGAGGGTCTTCCTGCAGCTTTGAGGTATCCCTGTGGGAGAGAAAAGCAACCTGGTTGCAAGCCAGGGACCCCAGAAGTCCCCTAGGCCAGGTGCAGGGGCTTCTGGGAAGGCACTGGCCTCTGGGGGAGGACCCCAGCCTTCTCGGCCTGGCCGCTTTTCTCTCCTGGCTGCCTCAATGTCTCTCTGAACATCTGGAGTCCTGTCCCCATCTCCTGGGGGCATTCTTGCTGCTTTGGGATGCTCCCTGTGAGAGACATGCATTCTGTGTGCAAGCCAGGGAACCCACCAGACTCCCGGACCCAGCACGTTGCCTACTAGGGAGGCACTGGCCTACCAAAGAGAACCACAGCCTCTTCCTTGGCCTCGTTGCTTTTCTCCTTGGGCTGCCTCAAGGTTCCCCTGAAAGCTGGGCATCCTGTCCCCAACCCCAGGAGTCCTACTTGCCCCTTTGTTTTGCCCTGTGTGAAAGATACACACACACTGGCTACAATCCAGGGACCCCACAAGACACCCGGACCTGGCGCAGTGGTTTCTGGGTAGGCACTGGCCTCCCGGGGAGGACCTCAGCCTCCTCCTCTACCTTGCCGCTTTTCTCCCCGGGCTGCTTAAATGTACCCCTGAAAGCCTGGCATCCTGTCCCATCCCTTGGGGGCCTTCTTGCCACTTTGGGTTGCCCCAGTGGGATAGACATGCACCCTGGCTGCAACCAGGGAACCCAGGGACCCCACCGGCTCGCTGCAGGGCTTGCCTGGGAGACAATGGGCTCCAGGGGAGAAACCCAGCCTCCTCTGCCTCTCTGCTTTTCTTCCCGGGATGACTTAATGTTCCCCTGAAAGCACGGCATCCAGTCCCAGTCCACTGGAGGCCTTCTTGCTGCTTTGGGTTGCCCCCTGTGGGAAAGACACACACCCTGGGTGCAAGCCAGGGACCCCATGAGCCCACAGGTCCCAGTGCAAGGGTTGAAGGGAAGGCACTGACCTCGGGCAATGACCCCAACCTCCTCCTCAGTCTCGTGGCTTTTTTCGCTGGGCTGACTCAATATCCCCCTGAAAGCCTAGCATCCTGTCCTTGTCACCGGGATCCTTCTTTCCACATTGTAGTGTCCCCCATGGGGAAGACACACACTGAGTGCAAGCCAGGAACCCAATGGGTCCACCAAAGCCAGTGCAGGGGCTGCTGTGAAGGCAATGGTTCCTGGGTGAGAATCCCAGCCTTCTCCTCGGTCTTGCCGCTTTTCTCCCTGGGCTGCCTCAGTGTCCCACAAAAAGCCTGGCTTCCTGACCCCATTTCCCGGGGAACTTCTTGCTTCTTTTGTGGTGACCCTCGTGAGAGAGACACACACCCTGGGTGCAAACCAGGGACCCCACAAGTCCCCGGGCCAGCGCAGAGGCATCCAGGAAAGCACTGGCCTCCAAAAGAGGACCCAGTTTCCTCCTCAACCTCACTACTTTCCTCCCTGGGATGCCTGAACGTCCCCCTGAAATCCTGGCATCATGTCCTCATCCCCCAGGGGCTTTCATACCACTGTGGGGTTCCCCCAGTTTGAGTGACACACACCCTGGGTGCAAGCCAGGGACCCCACGAGCCCTGTGGGCTTGGCACAGGGGCTGCTGGGAAGGCACTGGCCTCTGGGGAAGGATCCCAGCCTCCACATCAGCCTCACCACTTTTTTCCCCAGGCTGCTCCAACATCACCCTAAAAGCCTGGCCTCCTGTCCCTGTCCCCCGGGGGCCCTTTTGCCGCTTTGGGGTGCCACGTGGGAAAGATACACACCCTGGTTGCAAGTCAGCAACCCCACTAGCTTCGGAGCCCAGCACAGAAGCTGCCCTGAAGGCACTGGCCTCAGGGGGATGACCTCAGCCTCCTCTTAGACGTTGCAGCTTTTTTCTCCGGGATGCCTCAACGTTTCCCTGAAAGCCTGGACTTTTGTCCCCATCCCCTGGGTAACTTCTTGCTGATTTGGGGTGCCCCCCATGGGAGAGACATACACCCTGGGTGCAAGTCAGGGACACCATGAAGCCCTTGGGGCTGGAGCAAGAGTTGCTGGGAAAGCACTGGCCTTCAGAGGACGACCCCAAGCTCCACCTCGGCCTTGCTGGTTTTTTCTGAGGGTTGCCTCAAGGTAACCCTGAAAGCCTGGCATCCTGTCCTCATCCCCCTGAGGTTTTCTTGCCAATTTGGGGTGCCTCCTGTGAGAGAGACATGCACTCTGGGTGCAAGCCAGGAACTCTATGAACTCACCTTTTCAGGCGCAGGGTCTGCTGGGAAGGCACTGTCCCCTGGGGGAGAAACCTAGCCCACTCCATTGCCTCCCCACTTTTTTCCTCAAACTTCCTCAACTTCCCCCTGAACGCCTGGCATCCTGTCCCTGTCCACCAGGGGCCTTCTTGCCTTTTTAAAGTGAGCCCCTTGTGCCAGACATAACCCCTGGGTGCAAGCCAGGGACCCCACAAGCCCCCCTGGTCCGGCACAGGGGCTGCTGGGAAGGCACTGGTCTATCGGGGAGAAACCCAGCCTCCTTCTTGGAGTCACCACTTGTCTCCCCGGGCTGCCTCAACATACCCCTGAAAGGCTGGTCTCTACTCGCCCATCCCCCAGGGACCTTCTTGCTGTTTCAGGGTGCCCCCCGTGGATAAGACACACTCCCTGGGTGCAAGCCAGGGACCCCACAAGCTCCCTGTGCCCAGCGCAGTAGCTGCCAGGAAGACACTGGTCTCCGGGGGATGACCTCAGCCTCCTCAACCTTGCCGCTTTCTTTCTTGGGCTGCCTCAATGTCCCGCTGAAAGCCTGGTGTCCTGTCCTCGCCACTCAGGGTCCTTTTTTGTGACTTTGGGATGCTCCCCGTGGGGGAGACACGCATCCTGGGTGCAAGCCAGGAAATCTGCGAGCCACCTGAGCCCAGCGCACGGGCTGCTGGGAAGGCACTGGCCTCCAGTGGACAACTCCAGCCTCCTCCCCAGCCTCGCTACTTTTTTTCCCTGGGCTGCCACAATGTCCCCATGAAAGCTTGGTGTTCTGTCTGCATCCCCCGTAGGCTTTCTTGTGACTTTGCGGTGTCCCCCATGAGAGAGACATGTACACTGGCTGCAAGTCAGGGAACCCACAAGCACCCAATGCCCGGAGCAGGGGCTGCCAGGATGGCACTGGCCTCCAGTGGACAACTCCAGCCTCCTTCTCGGCCTCACTGCTTTTTTCCCAGGGCTGCCTCAACATCTCCCTGAAAGTCTGGCACTCTGTCCCTGTCCCTGTCCCTGGGGGGCCTTCTTGACACTTTGGAGTGTCCCACCTGGGAGAGAAAACACACCCTGGGTGCAAGCCAGGGATTCCACGAGCACCCTGGGCTGGCGCAATGTCTTCTGGGAAGAAGACACTGGCCTCTGGAGGAGGACCCCAGCTTCCTCCTCAGCCTGGTTTCCTGTCCCTGTCACCGGGGGCCTTCTTGCAGCTTTTGGGTACCCTCTGTGGGAAAGACACGCACCCTGGGTGCAATCCAGGGACCCTACGAGCCCCCTGGGCCCAAGACAGAAGCTGCTGAAAAGGCACTGGCCTCTGGGGGTGACTCTAGCCTCCTCCTAGGCCTTGCCCCTTTTTTCCTTGGTCTGCCTCAACATTCCTCTGAAAGTCTGGTACCCTGTTCCCATTCCCTGAGGGCTTTCTTGCCGC
Organism: Piliocolobus tephrosceles; assembly: GCF_002776525.5. NCBI lineage: Eukaryota > Metazoa > Chordata > Mammalia > Primates > Cercopithecidae > Piliocolobus > Piliocolobus tephrosceles. Next base: position 136,696,126 of record NC_045436.1, on the reverse strand, counting down.
TTTGAGATGTCCCCGTGGGAGAGACACACACCATGCGTGCAAGCCAACGACCCAACGAGCCTTCAGGGCCTGGTGCAGGGGCTGCCGCGAAGGTACTGGCCTATGGGGGAGAACCACAGCCTCCCCCTTGGCATCCCCGCTTCTTTCCCTGGGGTGCCTCAAAATATTCTTGACTGCCTGGCATCCTATCACCATGCACCTGGGGCCTTCTTGTCACTTTGGGCTGACCCCCGTGGGAGACACACACACCCTGGATAAAAAGCAGGGATGCCATGAGCCCACTGGGCTCAGTGCAGGGTCTGGAGGGAAGGCACTGGCCTCCAGGGGAGGACCCCAGCCTTTTTTAAGGCTTCGCCACTTTTTGCCCCAGACTGCTTTAATGTACCCCTGAAAGCCTGGCGTCTCATCCCCTTCCCTCTCAGGCCTTCTAGCTGCTTTGGGGTGCCCCTATGGGGGAGGCAGTCATCCTACGTGCAAGCCAGTGACCACACAAGTCCCCAGGCCAGTCGTAGGGGCTGCCGGGAAGGCACTGACCTGCGTGGCATGACCCCAACCTCTTATTTGGTCTTGCCGCTTTTTCCTCCAGGATTCCTCAACGTCTCCATGAAAGCCTGGCATCCTGTCCTATCTGATTTGGCCTTTTTGTCACTTTTGTGTGTCCCCAGTTGAAGAGACACGCAACCTGGGTGTAAGCCAGGGACCCCATGAGCCCCCCTGGACTAGCGCATGGGCTGCGGGGAAGGCACTGACCTCCAGGGAAGGACCCCAGCCTCCTTGGCCTTGCCACTTTATTCCCCGGGCTGATCCATCTTCCCCCTTGAAGCGTGTCATCCGGTCTCCATCCCCCAGGAGACTTCCTGCCACTTTGGGGTGTCCCCTGTGGGAGAAACACCCTGGGTGCAAGCCAGGGACTCCATGAGCTCCCCAGGCCCAGCACTGACCTCCTGGTCAGAACCACAACCTCCTTCTCGGCCTCACCGCTTTTTTTCATGGGCTGCTTCAATGTCCCCCTGAAAGCCTGGCATCCTGGCCTGTCCACCTGGGGACTTCTTGTCGCTTTGATGTGCCCCGTGGGAGAAACATGCACCCTGGGCGAAAGCCAGGGACCTCACAAGCCAGCCAGGCCCAGCGTAGGTCGTGCCTGGAAGGCACTGGCCTCCAGGGAAAGACCCCAGTCTCCTCAGCCTCGCTGCTTTTTTCTTGGGCTGCCTCAATGTCCCCCTGAAATCCTGGCGTCCTGTCCCCATCCCTCGGGGGCCTTCTTGTCACTTTGGGGAGCCCCTCATGGGAGAGACACACACCCTGAGTGCAAACCAGGGACCCCACGAGCCCCCACAGGGGCTGCCGGGAAGGCACGGGCCTCCGGAGGAGGATCTCTGCTTCCTCATCTGCCTCGCCGCTTTTTTTCCCAGGCTGCCTGAACATCCCCCTAAAAGTCTGTCATCCTGTCCCCGTCCCACATGAGGCTTCTTGATGCATAGGGGTCCAACCTGTGGGAAAGTCACACATCCTAGGTGCGAGCCAGGGACTCCACGAGCCCCTTGGGCCCAGCGCAGGTGCTGCCAAAAGGCACAGGCCTCTGGGGGACAACCCAAGCCTCCTCCTTGGCTTCACTGTTATTTTCCTCAGCATGTTACAATATCCCCCTGAATCCTGTCGTCCTATCCCCGTCCCCTAGGGCCTTCATGATGCTTTGGGGTGTCCTCTGTGGAACGGACACGCACCCTTGGTGCAAGACAGGGACCCAACGAGCATTCCAGGCCCCTCACAGGGATTACCAGGAAAGCATTGGCTTCCAGGGGAAGATATCAGCCTCCTCCTTGACCTCGCTGCTTTTTCTCGGGGTTACCTCAACATTCCCCTGAAAGCCTGGCCTCCTTTCCCTGTTCCCTAGTGGCTTTATTGCCATTCTGCAATGTCCCCCGTGGGAGAGACAAGCTCACTGGGTATCAACACGGGTTCCCACGAGCTACCCTGACCTGGCACAGGGTTGCCAGTAAGGCGCTGGCCTCTTGGGGAGATCCCCAGGCTCCTCCTCGGCCTTGCCACTTTTCTACTTGAGCTGCCTAAATGTACCGTGAAAGCCTGGTGTCCAGTGTCCGTCCCTCAGAGGTCTTCTTGCTGCTTTGGGTTGCCCCGCTGGGCCCTGTGCAGAGTCTGCCAGGAAGGTAGTGGCCTTCAGGGGACCACCCCAACCTCTTCTTTGGCCTTGCAGCTTATTTCCACGGGCTGCCTCATCGTCCCCCTGAAAGCCTGGCATCCTGTCTCCATCCCCCACAGGCCTTCTTGCCACTTTGAGGTGTCCCGCTTGACAGAGACACGTATTCCGAGTGCAAGTCAGGGATGCCTAGAACCCCCAGATCCAGTGCAACTGCAGCAGGGAAGGCAATGGCCTCTGGGGAATGACCCCAGTCTCCTACTCGGCCTCACCACTTTTTTCCCAGACTGCCTCAACCTCCCCTTGAAAGTCTGACATCCCGTCCCCATCCACCGGGGTCCTTCTTGCAGGTTTGTGGTACATGCTGTGAAAGAGACATGCAGACTGGGTACAAGCTAGGGACCCCATAAGCCACCCAGACCCAGCACGGGGACTTCCGTTAAGGCACTGGCCTCTGGCAAAGGACACCAGCATCATTGACCTTGATGCTTTATTCCTTGGGCTGCCTCAGCGTCCCCCCAAAAGATTGGCTTGCTATCCCCATCCCCCGAGGACCTTCTTGCCATTTGGGGTGCCTCCTGTGGGAGAGACACAATCCCTGGGTGATAGCCTGGGATCCCAAGAGACACCGGCCCCTTCGCAGGGGCTGCCGGGAAAGCACTGGCCACCAGAAGAAGACCCCAGCCTCCTCCTCGGCCTCGCCATTTTTTTCCCCCGGGATTTCTCAACATCCCCCTGAAAGACTGGTGTCCTGTCCCTGGGCACCCGGGACATTCTTGCCGGTTTGGGCTGTCCCCCGTAAGAGAGACATGCACCCTGGATTAAAGCCAGGGACATTATGAGCCCACAGGGACCAGCACTGGGGCTTCTGGGAAGGCAGTGGCCTATGGGAGATGACCCCAGCCTCCTATTCTGCCTCACCACTTTTTTCCCTGGGTTGCCTCAATGTCCCCTTGAAAGCCTGGTGTCCTGTCCCCGTCCCTCGAGGGCCTTCTTGCCACTTCTGTGTGCCACCTGTGGGAGAGGCATGCACCCTGAGTGCAAGACATGGACCCCATGAGATCCCCGGACCCAGCACAGGGGCTGCCTGGAAAGTACTGGCCTACGATAGAGGACTCCAGCCTCTTCCTCAGTCTAGCCGCTTTTCTCCCTGGGCTGCCTCAACATCACCCTGAAAGCCTGGCATCCTGTCCCCATCACCTGGCATCCTTCTTGAGGTTTTGTGGTGCCTGCTGTGAAAGAAACACGCACACTGGGTACAAACTTGGGACCCCACGAGACACCTGGACCTGGTGCACGGGCTGCCATTAAGGCACTGGCCTCTGGGGGAGGACCCCAGCTTCTTCCTCGGCCTCACTGCTTTTCTCTCGGGGCTGCCTAAACATACCCTTGAAAACCTGGAGTCCTGTCCCCATACCCCAAAAGTCTTCTTGCCAGTTTGGCTTGCCCCTCATGAGAGAGACACACACCCTGGGTGCAAGCCAGGGACCCCACAAGCCCTCGGGGCTCAGCGCAGGAGCTGCCAGGAAGACACTGGCCTTTGCGGAAAGACCCCAGCTCCCTCCTCTGCCTCTCCTCTTTTCTTCCCTGGCTGCTTCAATGTCCCACTGAAGGCCTGGTGTCCTGTCCCGTGCCCTGGGGGTCTTCTTGCCATTTTGTGGTGCCCCCCATTGGAGACACATGAACCCTGGGTGCAAGCCAGGGATCCCGTGCATCCCACAGGCCTGGCGCGAGGGCTGCCAAGATAGCACTGGCCTCTGGGAAAAGACCCCAGCCTCATCGACCCTGACACTTTATTCCCTGGGCTGCCACACATCCCTCTGAAAGCCTGGCCTTCTGTCTCCTTCCCTCTGGGTCTTCTTGCCCCTTTGGGGTGCCCACTGTGAAGGAGACACGTACACAGTGTACAAACCAGGGACCACACAAGCCACCCGGATTTGGTGCAGGCGCTGCCATTAAGGCATGGGCCTCTGAAAAAGGATCCCGGCATCATCAGCTTTGATGCTTTATTCCCTAGGCTGCTTCAACATCCCACCAAAAGCCACCATGGTGTTCTGTCCTCATCACTTGGGGTCCTTGCCATTTTGGGGTGCCCCTGTGGTAGAGATATGCACCCTGGCCACAAGCCAGGGACCCTATGAATCTCCCAGGCCTCATACGGGGTCTGTTGGGAAGGCACTGGCCTCAGGGGGCCTACCCCAGCCTCTTCCTCAGCCTCGCTGCTCATTTCCACGGGCGCCTCAATGCCTCCCTGAAAGCCTGGCATCCTGTCCCCGTCTCCCTTGGGCCTTCTTACTGCTTTGGGGTACATCCTGTGGGAGAGACACTCACCTAGGGTGCAAGCCTGGGACACCATGAGCCCTCCAGCCCCATGCAGAAGCTGCCGGAAGACACTGGTCTCTAGGGGACAACCCTAGCCTCTTCCTCCACCTCGCTGCTTTTCTCCCGGGGCTGCCTCAACGTCCCCCTGAAAGCCTGGCATCCTGACCTTGTTCGCCGGGGTTCTTCTTGTGACTTTGTGGTGCCCACCACATGAGAGACATGCACACTGGGTACAAAACAGGGACTTCACAAGCCACCCGGAGCCAGCGAAGGGACTGTTGTTAAGTCACTGGATTCCGAGGGAGAACACCAGCCTCCACCTTGGCCTCGCTGCTTTTCTCCTGAGGCTGCCTAAACGTACCCCTGAAAGCCTGGCGTCCTGTCCCCATCCTCTGGAAGCTTTCTTGCCACTTTGGGTTGCCCCTCGTGGGAGAGACAGGCACCCTGGGTGCAATCCAGTGACCCCACAAGCCCCCAGGCTCGGCGCAGGGGCTGCCAAGAAGACACTAGCCTTCTGGGGAGAACCCCAGCCTCCTCCTCTGCCTCTCCGCTTTTCTCCCCGGGCTGTCTCAGTGTTTCCATGAAAGCCTGGCATCCTGTTCCTGTTTGCCGGTGCCTTCTTGCCACTTTGGGGTGCCCCCCTGGAAGAGACACGGCCCCTGGCTCCAAGCCAGGGACCACACGAACCCCCCCAACCCAGCGCAGAGGATGCTAGGAAGGCACTGGCCTGTGGAAGAAGACCCCAGACTCTTCCTCGAACTTGCAGCTTTCCTCCCCGGGTTGCCTCAATGTCTCCCAGAAAACCTGGTGTTCTGTCCACATCCCCATGGTCCTTCTTGTGGCTACGTGGTGCCCGCCATGAAAGAGAAACATGGTACCAATCAGGGACCCCAGGAGCTGCCCGGAACCGAAGCAGGGGCTGTCATTAAGGCACTGGCCTCCAGGGGATAACTGCAGCCTCCTCCACCGCCTCGTTGTTTTTCCCCTTGGGCTACCTAAACGTGCCCCTGAAAGCCTGGCCTCCTGTCTCGGTCCCCCCAGGCTTTCTTGACACTATGGGTTGTCTCCCGTTGGAGAGAAATGCATCCTGCGTGCAAGCCAGAGACCCCACGAGCTTTCTGGGTGTGGTGCAGAGGCTGCCGGGAAGACACTGGCCTTTGGGGGAGGACCTCAACCTCCTCCTCTACCTCTCCAATATTCTCACCGGGCTGCCTCAACATTGCCCTGAAAACCTGGCGTTCTGTCCCTGTTCCCCGGGGGCCTTATTGTCGCTTTGGAGTGCCCCTCGTGGAAGAGACATGCACCCTGGATGCTAGCCAGGGACCACATGAGGCCCCTGGGCCCCAAGTAGTGTCTGCCAAAAAGGTACTGGTCTCCAGGGGACCACCCCAGCCTCTTCTTCAATCTTGCAGCTTATTTCCACGGGCTGCCTCAATGTCTCCCTGAAAACCTGGCATCCTGTCTCCAACCCCTATGAGCCTTCTTGCCACTTTGAGGTTCCCCACTTGACAGAGACACGTATTCTGGGTGCAAGTCAGGGATGCCTAGAACCACCAGACCCAGCACAGCGGCTGTGGGGAAGGCACTGGCCTTTGGGGAATAACGCCAGTCTCCTCCTTGGCTCACCACTTTTTTTCCTGGGCTGCCTCAACCTCCTCCTGAAAGTCTGGCATCCTGTCCCCATCCACCGGGGTCCTTCTTGTGGGTTTGTGGTGCATGCCATGAAAGAGACATGCACACTGGGTACAAACTAGGGACCCCGTTAGCCCAGGGACTTCTGTTAAGGCACTGGCCTCCGGGAAAGGACACCAGCGTCATTGGCTTCAAAGCTTTATTCTCTGGGCTGCCTCAGAGCCCCCTAAAAGATTGGCTTCCTGTCCCCATCCCCCGAGGACCTTCTTGCCACTTTGGGGTGCCCCTGTGGGAGAGACACACCCCCTGGGTGATAGCCAGGGACCCCACAAGTCCCCCGGCCCCTTCGCAGGGGCTGCCAGGAAAGCACTGGCCACCAGGGGAGGACCCCAACCTCCTCCTCGGCCTTGTGGCTTTTTCTCCTCGGGACGCCTCAACATCCCCCTGAAAGATTGGCATCTGTCCCCGTCCTCCGGGGGCCTTCTTGCCACTTTGTGGTGCCCCACATGGGAGAGACATGCACCCTGGGTGCAAGCCAGGGACCCCATGAGCCCCACAGGCCTGGTGCAGGGACTGCGAGGATTGCCCTGGCCCCCAGGAAAAGACCCCAGTTTCCTTGGCCTGGACGCTTTATTCCCCGGGCTGCCTCAATGTCCCTCTGAAAGCCTGCTGTTCTGTCCCTGACCCTCTGGGGTCTTCTTGCCGCTTTGGGGTGACCCTGTGGGAGAAACACACACCCTGGGTGCAAGCCAGGGACCCATTAGGCCCCCGGGCCCTGTGCAGGGGATGCTGGAAAAACACGGACCTTTAGATTACCACCCAAGCCTTTACCTCGGCCTTGCAACTTGTTTTCATGGGCTGCGTCAAAGTCTTCCTGAAAGCCTGGTATCTGTCCCCATCCATCACCTTGGGGTCTTCTTGCCACTTTGGGGTGTCTCCTGTGAGAGAGACACGCCCTCTGGGTGCAAGCCAGGGACCACACAAGTCCCCCAGGCCAGATGCAGAAGCTCCCAGGAATGCAGTGGCCTCCAAGGGAGGACCCCAGCCCATTCCACGGCCTCGCTGCTTTTTTCTCCAGGCAGCCTCAATGTCCCCTTGAAAGCTTGGCATCCTAGCCCCGTCCCCTGGTGACCATCTTGACACTTTTGGCTGCATCCCATGGGAGAGGCACACACCCTGGATGAAAGCCAGGGGCCCCACGAGCTCCCCGGGACCAGCGCAGGTGCTGCCGCGAAGGCACTGGCCTCAGTTGGATGACCTCAGCCTCCTCCTCAGTCTCGATGCTTTTTCCCCCGGGCTCCCTCAATGTCCCCCTGAAAGTGGGGCATCTTGTCTTCATCACTCGGGGGACTTCTTGATGCTTTGGGGTGCCCCCGTGTGAGAGAAACGCATCCTGGGTGCAAGTCAGGGACAGCATGATCCCCCCTTGCCTGGGGCAGGGGCTGCTGGGTAGTGACTTTCCGCTGGGGGAGGACTCCAGCCTCTGCCCTGGCCTCGTCGCTTATTTCCTTCGGCTGCCTGAATGCCTTCCAACATTCCCCTGAAAGCTTGGGGTCCTGTCCCCATCCCCAGGGGGCCTTCATGCTGCTTTGTTGTGCCCCAAGTGGGAGAGACATGCACCCCGGGTGCAAGCCAGGGACCGCACTGGACCCCCGGTCTCGGTGTATGGGCTGCTGGGAAGGTACTGGCCTTGGAGGAAGGACCACAGCCTCCTCCTCGGCCTCACCATGTTTATCCTCAGGTCACCTCAAAGTCCTCCTGAAAGCCTGGCATCCTGTCCCCTTCCGCAGAGGCCTTCTTGCCATTTAGGGTGCCCGCCATGGAACAGACACGCACCCTGGGTGCAAGCCAGCGACCCCACGAGATCCCCGGAATCAGCGCAGGTACTGCCAGAAAAGCACTGGCCTCTGTGGGATGACCCCAGCCTCCTCCTCGGCCTAATGCTTTTTTCTCTGGGCTGCCTCAATGTCACCTTGAAAGCCAGGCATCTTGTCTTTGTCCCTTGGGGGACTTCTTGCCACTTTGAGGTGCCCCCCCATAGGAAAGACATGCACCCTGGATGCAAGCCAAGGACCGTACAAAGCCCTGGGCCCACCACGGGGGCTGCCAGGAAGGCACTGACTTGCGAAAGAGTACCCCAGCCTCTTTTTCGGCTTCACTGCTTTTCTCCCCAGGCTGCCTCAATGTCCCTCTGAAAGCCTGGCATCCTATCCCTGTTCCCCGGTGTCCTTCTCATGGTTTTGCGTTGCCTACCATGAAACAGACATGCACACTGGGTACAAACCAGAGACCCCCAGCAGCCACCAGGACAAGGCACAAGGGCTTCTGGGTGAGGCACTGGCCTCTGGGTGAGGACTCCGGCCTCCTCCTTGGCCTCGCTGCTTTTCTCCCTGGGTTGTCTAAACATACTCTTGAAAGTCCTGTTCCCATTTCCTGAAAACCTTCTTGTAGCTTTGGGTTGCCCCCCATGGGAGAGACATGCACCCTGGGTGCAAGCCTGGGACCCCCACAAGCCCCCCAGGCCTGGCACAGGGTCTGCTGGGAAGACACTGGCCTTTGAGAGAGGACCCCAACATTCTCCTTTGCCTCTCCGCTTTTGTCCTCAGGCTACCTCAGCGTATCCCTGAAAGACTGTCGTACTTCGCCTGTTCCCTGGAAGCCTTCTTGATGCTTTGGGGTGCCCCCCATGAAGGAGACACACACCCTGTGTGCTACCCAGGGACCCCACGTGCCCTCGGACCAGGCGCAGGGCCTGGCGGGAAGGCACTGGCAACCAGGGGAGGACCCCAATCTCCTCCTTGGTTTTGCTGCTTTTTTTCCCTGGGGCTGCCTCAACATCCCCCTGAAAGCCTGGCATTTTGTCCTCATCCCTCGGGGGCCTTCTTGTCACTTTGCTGTGCTTCCCATGGGAGAGACACGCACCCTCATTGCAAGCCAGGGACCTCACGAGCCCCACATGCCCAGCACAGGTGCTGCTGAGATAGCACTGGTCTTTGGGGAAGACCCCAGCCTCCTCAGCCTGTACGCTTTATTCCCTGGGATGCCTTAATGTCCCTTCAAAAGCCTGGTGTTCTGTTTCTGTCCCTCAGGGGCTTTCTTGCCACTTTGGAGTGCCCCGCACGAAGGAGACACACACCCTGGGTGCAAGTCAAGGACCCCATGAGGCTCCCAGACCCCAGGAAGTGTATGCTGGGAAGGCACTGGCCTCCAAGGAACCACCCCAGCCTCTACCTCGGCCTCGCTGCTTATTTCCACGGGCTGCCTCAATGTCCCCCTGAAAGTCTGGCATCCTGTCCCCGTCTCCCGGGGGTCTGCTTGCCGCTTTGTGGTACCCCTCACACCACCGTGGGAAAGACACGCAACCTGGTTGCAAGCCAGGGACCACATGAGCCCCCCAGGCCTGGTGCAGAAGCTGCCGGGAAGGCACTGGCCTCCGGGGGAGGAACCCCAGCCTCTTCCTCAGCCTCACCGCCTTTATTTTCTTGGGCTGCCTCAACATACCGCTGAAAGCCTGGTGTCCTGTCCCTGTCTCCCAGGGGCATTCTTGCTGCTTTGGGCTCCCCACCCATGGGATAGACATAGACCCTGGTGAAAGCCAAGGACCCCACGAGCCCCGTGAAACCAGTGCAGATGCTGCCAGAAAGGCAATGACTTCTGTGGGACCAACCCAGCATACTCCTATGCCTTGCCGCTTTGTTCCCCAGGCTGCCTCAACATCCCCTTGAAAGCCTGGAGTCCTGTCGCTGCCCCCCAAGGGACTTTTTGTCACTTTGGGCTGTTCCCCATGGGGGAGACCCACACCCTGGGTGCAAGTCAGGGACCCCATGAGCCCCCATGCCTGGGGCAAGGGCTGCCATCAAGGCACTGGCTTCTGGCAGATGACTCCAGCATCCTTCTCAGCTTCACCACTTTTATCCTTGGACAGCCTCAATGTCCCCCTGAAAGCCTGACGTCTTGTCCCCATCCCCTGGGGGCCTTCTTGAAACTTCAGGGTGGCCCCCGTGGGAGAGACATGCACCCTGGGTGCAAGCCAAGGACCCAAGGAGTCCCCTGGCACAGCGCGGGGCTGCCGGGAAGGCACTGGACTTATGATGCCAGCCTCCTCCTCAGACTCCCCGCTTTTATCCGGGCTGCCTCCGTAGCCTCCTGAAAGTCTGGTGTTTTGTCCTCTTCCCCCGAGAAAATTCTTGCCACTTTGTGGTTCCCCCACTGGGAGAGAAACACACCATGGGTGAAAGCCAGGGACTCCGTGACACCCCATGGCTTGGCACAGGAGCTGCTGGGAAGGCGCTGGCCTCAGGGGGGAAACCCCAACCTCCTCCTTGGCTTCGCTGCTTTTTTCCCCGGGCTGCCTCAAGGTATCCCTCAAAGCCTGGCGTCCTGTCCCTATCCCCCGGGGGCCTTCTTGCCGCTTTGCAGTGCCCCTCTTTGGGGAGACACGCACCCTGGGTGAAGGCCTGGGACTCCACAACTCCCCTGGGACTGGCACTGGGGCTGTGGGAAGGCACTGGCCTCCAGGAAAGGACGACAGCCTCCTCCTCAGCCTTGCCTTTTTTTTTCCCTGGACTGCCTCAACGTCCTTCTGAAAGCCTGGCATCCTGTCCCCATCTCCTGGGGAATTCTTGCCCCTTTGGGGTGCTACCCGTGTGGGAGACACACACTCTGGGTGAAAGCCACAGACTCCACGATGCCCCCTGACCTGGCACAGGGGCTACCAGAAAGGCACTGACCTCCAGGGATGACCCTGGCCTCCTCAGCCTCGCTGCTTTTTTCCCTGGGGTGCCTCAACTTTCCCCTGAAAGCCTTGCATTCTGTCCCCAAAACCTGGAATACTTCTTGCCACTTTGAGGTGCCCTCTGTGGGGTAGACACGCACCCTGGGTGAAAGCCAGGGACTCCATGACCTCTACCCCAGCCCGGAGCATGGGCTGCCGGGAAGGCACTGGCCTCGGGGGTGGACCCCAGCCTCCTTGTTGGCCTTGCCCGCTTTTTTCACAGCTTTCACTGCCTCAACATTCCCCTGAAAGACTGGCATCCTGGCCCTGTCCTTCAGGGGACTTCTTGCCACTTTAGCATGTCCCCTGTGGGGGAGATACGCAGCTTGGGTGAAAGCCAGGGACTCCCCTACCCCACCTGGCCAGGAACAGGGGTTGTTGGGAAGGCAGTGGACTCAAAGGAACACCCCAGTCTTTTCCTAGGTCTCACTGCTTTTTCTCTGGGCTGCCTCAACATCCCCCTAAAAGCCTGGAATCCTATCACTGTCCTCTGGGGGACTTCTTGCCCCTTTGGAGTTCACCCCATGGGGACAACATGCACCCTGGGTGAAAGCAAGGGACTCCATGACCCCCTGAGGCCCAGCACAGTGGCTGTCGGGAAGGCACTGCCCTCCGGGGTACAACCCCCGCCTCCTCCTTGGCCCTTTGTTCCCTGGGCTGCCTCAACATTTCCCTGAAAGCCTGGTGTCCTGTTTTTGTCTCCCATGAGATTTCTTGCCGCTTTAGGGTACACTATGTCAGGGAGACAGACACCCTGGGTGAAAGCAAGGGACTCCAAGACCCCCTGGGCACAGCGCATTTGGGAAGGCACTGATCTCCGTGGGAGGACCCCAGCCTCCTCCTCGGCCTCACTGCTTTTTTGCCCCATGCTGCCTCAAAGTCCCCCTGAAAGTCTGGCTTCCTGTCCCCATCCCCCAAGGGATTTCTTGCCACTTTGGTGTGTCCCCTGAAGGGGAGACATGCATTCTGGGTGAAAACCAGGGACTCCACGACCGCCTGGTCACAGTGCAGGGGCTTCCGAGAAGGCACTGCCCTCCAGGAAAGAACAATAGCCTCCTCCTTGGTCTCATATTTTTTTTTTTTTTTTTTTTCTGGGCTGCCTCAAAGTTTCCTTGAAAGCCTGGTGTCCTGTCGCCAACACTGGGGGGCTTCTTGCCACTTTGGGGTCCCCCCGTAGGAGAAACATGTACCCTGGGTGAAAGTCAGGGACTCCATGACCCCCTGGAGCCTGTTGCCAGGGCTGCCAAAAAGGCACTGGCCTCCGGGGGATGACGCCACAATTCCCCCAGGACTGCCTGGGCAGCCTCAATGTCCCTCTGGGGATACCCTTAGCCTTCTCCTTGGCCTAGCCTTTTTGTACTCCTGGGCTGACTCAAATTCACCCTGAAAGCCTAGTATCCCCTGGGGGATTTCTTACCGATTTGGGGTGCTCCCCATGGGGTAGACATGCACCCTTGGTGAAAGACAGGGACCACACGACACCCCAGTCTCTGCGCAAGGGCTGCCAGGAAGCCACTGGCCTCCGGGGAACGACCCCAGCCTTCTCCTTGGCCTCACATCTTTCTTCCCCGGGTTGCCTGAACGTTTCCTTGAAAACCTGTCATCCTGTCCCCATCTTCCAGGGGCCTTTTTGCAACTGTGGTGTGTCCCCCTTTGGGGAGGCACAAATCCTGGGTGAAAGCCAGGGACCCCATGACACTCCCTGGCCCGGCGCAGGGTCTGCTGGGAAGGCACTGGCCTCTGGGAAAGGACCCAAGCTGCCTCCTCGGCCTCGTTGCTTTTTATCCCCAGGCTGCCTCAATGTCCTCCTGAAAGCCTGGCATCCTGTTACCGTCCCCCGTGGACCTTCATGACGCTTTGTGGTGCCCCCCTGTGGGGGAGACATGCACCATGGGTTCAACCCAGGGACTCCATGACTCCCTCAGCCCGCCACAGGGGCTGTCAGGAAGGCACGGCCTTCTGGCGTATGACCCTAGCCTCCTCCACGCCCTCGTCACTTTTTTTCCCTGGGCTGCCTCTGTGTCCCCCAGAAAGCCTGAGGTCCTGTCCCCATCTCCCTGGGGACTTCTTGACAATTTGAGTTGCTTCTCAGGGAGGAGACATGCACCTTGGTGAAAGACAAGGACTCTACGAGCCCTTGGGCCTGGCAAAGCGGTAGCTGGGAAGCCACGGGCTTCTGGCGGGTGATTCCAGCCTCCTCCTTGGCCTCAATGCTTTTTTCCCTGTGCTGTCTCAATGTTTCCCTTAAAGCCTGGCATCCCTTCCCTGTCCCCCAGGGTCCTTCTTGCTGCTTTGGAGTGCCCCTCGTGGGAAAGACGCACCTCCTGGGTGTAAGCCAGGGACTCTGGGACACCCCTGGCAAGGTGCAGGATCTGCTGGGAAGGCACTGGCATCCAGGGGAACACCCCAGCCTCCTGCTCGGCTTCACTGCTTTTTTTTTTTCTTTGGACTGCCTCAACATCCCCATGAAAGACTGTCTTTCTATCCCTATACCCTGGGGGACTTCTTGCCACTTTGGGGTGCCACCCCGGAAGAGACACACACACTGGGTGCTAGCCAGGGACTCCAGCCACCTCTTCAGCCTGCTGTTGGATGGGGTCATCCAGCAGAAACCAGTGTCTTCCCTGCATGCCCTAGGCCCGATCCAAGGGGCATCATGGAGTACCGGGCTTCCACTCAAGGTGCTTGTCTCTCATCAGTGGGGCATCCCAAGTGGCAAGGAGTCCCCCAGGGGAAGGGAATGGCTTCCAGGGTTTCAGGGGGACTTTGAGGTAGGCCAAGAAAAAACCGGCGAGGCCGAACAGGCTGTTGGGCTCATCTAGCAGAGGCCAGTGCCTTCCTGACATTCCCCAGGCTCAACTCTGGGGGTTGGTGCAGATGCAGGGTCCCACCCACGGTGCTTGTCTCTCATTGGTGGGGGGGATCTTAAGGCGGCAAGAAGTCCCCAGGGATGAGGACAGGGCCCCAGGGTATCTAGATGTTGAGGCAGGCCAAGGAAAAAAGCAGAGGCCGAAAGGGTGGCTGCAGTCACCCAGAGGAGGAAAGTGTCTTCCCGACATGCCCCAGGCCTGTGAAGACCCAGACATTCAGCCAAGGTGAGTGTCTCTCCTTAGGGGGTCATATCAAGGAGGCAAGAAGTTTCTTGAAAGATGGGGACAGGCCTCCGTGGTTTCAGGGGCATGTTGAGGCAGGCCGAGGAAAAAACAGGCAAAGCCAAAGAGGTGGCTGGGGTCATCCATCAGGAGTCAGAGCCTTCACCACATGCCACAGGCCTGACCAAAGGAGGTCGTGGAGTCTCATGCTCCCACCCAGGGCGTGTGTCCCTCCCCAGGGGGAACCCCAAAGCAGCAATAAGTACCCCAGGGGATGGGCACAGACCTCCAAAGTTTCAGGTGAATGTTGAGGCTGGCTGGGGAAAAAAGTGGCAAGGCCAAAGTGGCAGCTGGGGTCATCCAGCAGAGGCCAGTGTCTTCCTGGCATGCCCCAGGCTCAACCCAGGGGAGTCTTCGAGTCCTGGGCTCTCACCCAAGGTGCTTGTCTCCCATCGGGAGGTATTACAAGGTGGCAAAATGTCCCCCAGGGGACGGGGACAGGCCGCCAGGTTTTCAAAGGGAAGTTGAGGCAGGCTGAGGAAAAAAGTGGCAAGGCTGAAGAGGCGGCTGGGGTCATCCAGCTGAGGCCAGTGCTTTCCTGGCATGGCCCAACCCCAAGCATGGGGTGTCGTGGAGTCCTGGGCTTCCACCCAGGGTGTGTATCTCTTTCAGTGGGGGCACCCAAAGGCACAAGAAGTCCCCCTGGGGATGGAGACATGTATTCAGGGTTTCAGGGGGACGTTGAGGCAGGCAGAGGTAAAAAGCGTCCACATCAAAGAGGTAGCTGAGCGATTCAATTGCCTTCGAAGTATGCCCCAGACCCAACCCTGAAAGGTTATGGAGTCGTGGGCTCCCACCCAAGGTATGTGTCTCCCCCAGCGGGGTGCCCCAAGGCATCAAGAAGTCTTCCTGGTGACGGGTACAGGCCCCCAGAGTTTCAGGGGGACAGTGAGGCAGGCCAAGATTAAAAGCAGCAAGATAGAAGAGGTGGCTGGGGTATTCCAGTGGAGTCCAGTGCCTTCCCGGCATGCCACAGGCCCAATGCAAGGTGGTCGTGGAGTCCCGGGTTCCCACCCAAGGTTCATGTTTCTTTTAAGAGGGGCACCCAAAGGCGGCTAGAAGTCTTCCGGGAAATGGGGACAGGACCCAAAGGTACAGGGGGACTTTGAAGCAGGTTGAGGGAAAAAGCAGCGAGGCCAAAGAGGCGGCTGGGGTCATACAGCAGAGGCTAGTGCTTTCCCGGCATGCTCCAGGCTGGACCCAGGGGGGTCGTGGAGTCCCGGGCTCCTACCCAGTCTGTGTGTCTCTTCTTAGGGGGGGTACCACAAAGTGGAAAGGAGTCCCACAGGGGATGGGGACAGGCCTTCAGGGTTTCAGGGAGACATTTAGACAGGCCGAGGAAAAAAGTGTCGAGGCCGAAGAGTCTGCTGGGATCATCCATCGAAGGCCAGTGCCTTCGAGGCATGCTCCAGGCTCCAACCAGGAGGATCGTGGATTCCCAGGCTACCACCCAGGGTGCATGTCTCTAGACAAGGGGGCACCCCAAGGGAGCATGAAGTCTCCATAAAGAAGGGGACAGGCCAAAAGGTTTGAGGAAGATGTATGAGGCAGGCGGAGGAAAAAAGCTGCGAGGCTGAAGAGACGGCTGGGGTCATCCAGTGGAGGCCAGTGCCTTTCTGGCATGCCCTAGGCCCAACCCTGGTGGGTCGTGGAGTCCCAGGCTCCCATCCAGGGAGGGTGTCTCTTTCAGGGGGGCAAATTAAGGCTACAAGAAGTTTCCCTGGGGACGGGGAGAGGCTCCCAGAATTTCAGGGGGAATGTTAAGGCGGGCTGACGTAAAAAGCAGGGAGGCAGCATAGGCGGCTGCTGTCATCCAGTGGAGGTCAATGTCTTTCTGGCATGCCCCACGCCCAACCCAGGGGGGTCGTGGAGTCCTGGGCTCCCAACTGAAGAGTGTGTCTCTTCTTATGGGGGCACACCAAGGTGGCAAAAGGTCCCCCGGTAAATGGAGACTGACCCCAAGGATTTTAGGGTGACTTTGAGGCAGGAGTAGGAAAAAAACAACAAGGTTGAAGAGGCAACTGGGGTCCTCCAGTGGACACCAGTGCATTCCTGGCAAGTCCCAGGCCTGAAAGTGGGGGGTCGTGGAGTCCCGAGCTCCCACTCAGGGTGCGTGTCTCTTCCCAGGAAGGCACCCCAAGGTGGCAAGAAGTCTCCCTGCAGACAAGAACAGGCCCCTAGTTTTCAGTGGGTCCTTGAGGCAGACCAAGGTAAAAAGGGGTGAGGCCAAAGAGAAGGCTGGGATCATCCAGCGGAAGCCATGCCTTCCCGGCCATTTCTCAAACCTGACCCAGGGTGGTCGTGGAGTCCCGGGCTTTCACCCAATGTGCATCTCTCTTATTAGAGGGCCAACTCAAGTTGGAAAGAAATCCTCCAGGAAACAGGGACAGGCCCCCAGGGTATCAGGGCGACTTTGAGGCAGGCCAAGGAAAAAAGCATTGAGACCGAAGAGGCGGCTGGGGTCATCCAGCGGAGCCCAGTGCATTCCTGGCATACCCCAGGCACCACCCTGGGGGGACGTGGAGTGCTGGGCTCTCACCCACAATATGTGTCTCTTCCCAGGGGGTCACCCCAAGGTGGCAAGAAATCCCCCTGGGAATGGGGAAATGTCCCAGGGTTTCAGAGAGATGTTGAGACAGGCCAAAGTAAAAAGCCGTGAGGCCAAAGAGGCGGCCGGGGTCATTCAGCAAAGGCCAGTGCCTTCCCAGCATGTCCGAGGCATGATTCAGGAGTGTTAAGGAGTCTCAGGCTCCCCCCCAGGGTGCGTGTCTCTTCTTAGGGGGGCACCTTAAGGCAGCAAGATGTCCTCCGGGAGACAGGGACAGGCCCTCAGGGTTTCAAGGGGACACTGAGTCTGGCTGAGGAAAAATGTGATGAGGCCGAAGAGGTGGCTGGGGTCATCCAACGGAGGCCAGTGCCTTCCTGGCATGCCCAAGGCCTATCCCAGGGGGATTCTAGAGTCCTGGGCTCCCACCCAGGGTGCATGTCTCTGCCTGATAGGGTACCACAAGGCAGCAAGGAGTCCCCCAGGTTACAGAGACAGGCCCCAGAAGTTTCACGGGGACCTTGATGGAGGACCAGAAAAAAAAGCAGTGAGGCCGAAGACATGGCTGGGGTCATCCAGCAAGTGGCCAGTGCCTTCCTGGAATGCCACAGACCCAAACTGCAGGGGTTGTAGAGTCCCGGGTTCCCACCCAAAGTGCTTGTCTCTCATCAGGGGGGCATTCCAAGGTGGCAAGAAGTCCCCTGGGGGACAGAGGCAGGCGTCCAGGGTTTCTGGGGGACGTTGAGTCAGGCTGAAGAAAAAAAAGCAGCAAGGCTGAAGAGGTGGCTGGGGTCATCCAGCGGAGGCCAGTGCCTTCACGGCATGCCCCAGGCCCGACCCAGGAAAGTCATGGTTTCCTGGACTCTGACCCAGGGTGCGTGTCTCTCCCGAGGGGGGCACCCCAAGGCAGCAAGAAATACCTCTAAAGATGGAGGCAGGCCCCAAGGATTTCAGGAAGATATTGAGGCAGGCGGAGGAAAAAAGTGGCGAGGTCGGCTGGGCGTGGTGGCTCAAGCCTGTAATCCCAGCACTTTGGGAGGCCGAGACGGGCGGATCAGGAGGTCAGGAGATCGAGACCATCCTGGCCTACACGGTGAAACCCCGTCTCTATTAAAAAATACAAAAAACTAGCCGGGCGAGATGGCGGGCGCCTGTAGTCCCAGCTACTCGGGAGGCTGAGGCAGGGGAATGGCGTAAACCCGGGAGGCAGAGCTTGCAGTGAGCCGAGATTGCGCCACTGCACTCCAGCCTGGGCGACAGAGCGAGACTCCGTCTC
>NC_045436.1:136663182-136678167 GCF_002776525.5 Piliocolobus tephrosceles | reverse complement strand
GTGGCGAGGTCAAAGAGGCCACTGGGGTCATCCATCGGAGGCCAGTGCCATCCATCAGAGGCCAGGGCCAAGGCCCAAGCCTGAGTAGTCATGGAATCCCAGGCTCCCATCCATGTTGCATGTCTCTTTCAGGGGGTTACCCCAAGGCGGCAAAAAGTCCTACTGGGGACAGAGATGGGTGTCCAGGGTTTCAGGGGGAAGTTGAGGCAGGCAAAGGTAAAAAGTAGCGAGGCTACAGAGGTGGCTGTGGTCACCCATCGGAGGCCAGTGCCTTCCTGGCATGCCCCAGATCTGACCCTGACGGGATGTGGAGTCCCGAGTTCGCACCCAAGTTGCGTGTCTCCCCCAGGGGGGCACCCCAATGCAGCAAGAAGTCTTCCCTGGCATGGGCAGAGACCCTCAGGGTTTTAGGGAAACAGTGAGGTAGGCTGAGGGAAAAAAGCAGGGAGGCCGAAGAGGCTTCTGGGATTGTCCATTAAAGGCCAGTGCTTTCCTGGCATGCCCCAGGCCTGACCCAGGAAGGTCGTGGATTCCCAGGCTCTCAGTCTCTAGCCAGGGAGGGGCACACCAAGGGGGCAAGAAGTCTCCGTGAAGAAGGGGACAGGCCTGAAGGGTTTCAGGGGGATGTTGAGGCAGGCAGAGAAAAAAAGCAGCAAGGCCAAAGAGGTGGCTGGGTTCATCCAGCAGAGGCCAGTGCCATCCTGGCATTTCTCAAGCATGACCTATGGTGGTCGTGGAGTCCCGGGCTTTCACCCAGCGTGTGTGTCTTTTCTTAGCGGGGGCATCCCCAGGAGGTGAGAAATTCCTGGGGAAATGGGGACAGACCCGATGTCTCTTCCCAAGGGGACAACCCAAGGTGGCAGGAAGTCCCCTGGGGGATGGTGATAGGCCCCCAGAGTTTCAGGGAGACATTGAGGCAGGGCGAGGTAAAAAGCAGCAAGGCCGAAGAGGCGGTTGAGGTCACCCAACAAAGGCCAGTGCCTTTCCAGCATGCCTCAGACACAACCAGGAGGGTCCTGAAATCCCAGCCTCCTGCCCAGGGTGCATGTCTCTTCTTAGAGTGACACCTTAAGGTGGCAAGACGTCCCCTGGGGGATGAGGACAGGCCCCCAGGATTTCAGGGGGACATTGAGAGAGGCCAAGGAAAAAAGTAGTGAGACCGAAGAGGTAGCTGTTTGGACAAACGGAGGCAAGATGGCGCAGTTCCGCGTTCTTTGCCCTCAACTTTCCCGCGCCTGGGAAAGACACCGGTGGACTGTGCAGGCACAACCCGACCTCTGACGGAGAAGAACCCGAACCCGCCTAGCCACGCCTACCGCCCCGCCCCCGACCCGCCTATGTCCCGCCCACTGCCCGCCCATTTCCGGGCCCAGGACATAAAAGCCGCTCTGGCGGGCGCTCTGTGCGAACTTCCTCGGCCCCTCGTTGTGCGCCGGACCCAGGAACCTCACCCAAGATCGCCAGAGGGAACTCCCTGGGCCCCTCCTCATAGGCAGGACTGAGGAACCTCCTCTGAGAACGCCGGAGTGACTTCGTCGGCCTCCACCGCGGGAGACCGGTGAGCCTCGCCCCTCCCTCACATTGGCTTGTAAATAAAGTTTTTTTGCCTTGCCTACTTGCCTTTTCTCTGGCATTTGCTCTGGGGGTCGCATTAAAGCAAATCAGCTGGTGCTGAAACCCAGGAGGAGACCCCTCCTCAGGGCCCCCCAAGGTCCAAGGAGCCTCCTTCCATGCCCCAGATGGACCAGGACCTGGACATCGCTTTCCCCACCTCCAAGTCTCCTAGGGGTGAGTACCTTCTGCCTCCCTCTCATATCCCTTGGCCAGAAGTCCTGCACAGGCCCAAGGCTTTTTTTCCGGTCATCAGGTGACCCAGGGAAGTTCCCAAAGGCAGAGACGTCTGCCCAAAGGAACTCCATTCCGTTCCGTGGGAGACCCGTCCAGGATGGAGACATCCACCTGGAGGTAATCTCCATTCCGGCTCCAGGAGCCTCTCACCGGTCTCTGGTGGCTCCAAAGGACGCTTTGTAGCCAGGTAGAGTTTGGTTTCCATTTCCGCCTATTGGTGAGAGGAAGGCAATGGGAAACCCCCAATCCAAAATACCTAGAGACTCCCCTTTAGGGTGTCTTCTAAAAAACCTCAAAACTTTGCAATTAGTACAAGATCTCGGGCAAAGGCGACTGGTATTCCTCTCCACTGTGGCGTGGCCACAATATAATTTAGACAATCAGTCTCAATGGCAGCCTGAGGGCACTCTAGACCATAACATTTTGACTGACCTCAGTAGTTTTTGTTAACGCTTAGGCAAGTAGTCTGAAATTAATTATATATGAGGATTTTAGGCCTTGCGTTCTCGTCTGGACCTGTGTGGCTGGTGTTCCTTGGCTCAAGTCATGTTGGCTAGGGACGCGGGCCTAACAAAGTCCGAAAAAGAGGAGTCATCTTTCCTGTCTGAGTTGCCCGAAGACCTTACTTCCCCTCTCTCCCTTCCACTCCCGCCATATACTCCACCTCCCCTTCCTGCTTCGGCCCCACCTCCTCTTTCGGCTCCACCTCCACCTCCCGCTCTCGCAGTTGTCCCGCCTCCCTCCTCAGCCTCTCCCACCATTGTTGAGGCTACACTTCCCTCTGACCCCTCGGCACTTCCGCCTGGCCATCTTAGCTCCCCTATCTCTGCCCATACCCACTCTAAAGATTGCCTAACTGCCCCCGCTCCTACTCCCACCCTATCCAACCCCCACTCTGCAGTCTTAGCACCCTTGCGTGAGATGGCCGGAGCAGAGGGCGTAGTTAGAGTTCATGTTCCCTTCTCACTAGCAGATCTTTCAAAGATTGAAAAACGCTTAGGAGATTTTTCTGCCAACCCTACAATTTATACCAAAGAATTTAGATACCTTTGCCAGGCCTACGATTTAACCTGGCATGATCTCCAGGTTATTCTTACCTCTACTCTAAACCCTGAGGAGCAAGAGCGCATCCTAGTGGCCGCCAGGCAGCATGCCAACCAATTACACTTAACAGACCCTGCCTTCCCACTAGGGGAACAAGCAGTCCCCTCTATAGACCCAGACTGGAACTATCAAGTAGGCCAGCCAGGCCGCCGAAGACGAGATATGATGACTCAATGTCTTCTGGCTGGTATGCAGGCGGCCTCAAATAAGGTATTAAATTTTAATAAACTAAAAGAAATTATGCAAGGTCCAGATGAGAACCCAGCCACATTTTTAAACAGGCTAACTGAGGCTTTAATTCAATACACTCGGTTAGACCCAGCATCCCCAGCCGGGGCCACTATTCTAGCATCATATTTTATTTCACAATCAGCCTCGGATATTCGGAAAAACTCCAAAAGGCAGAGGATGGACCTCAAACTCCTGTTCAAGACCTAGTCAAGTTGGCCTTCAAGGTCTATAATTCAAGGGAGGAAATGGCTGAGACCCAACGACAGGCTCGCCTAAAGCAGAAGGTACAGCTCCAGACTCAAGCCTTAGTTGCTGCTTTGCAGCCTAGCCGTAACCCAAAACTGGAGAGCAAAACCCCCGGAGGCTCAAAGACAATAAAAGGGGCTTGCTATAAATGCAGTAACCCAGGGCATTGGGCTGATGGATATCCCCAGAGTCCCCAACCGCCTGAGCCAGTGTGGCCATGCTACAAGTGCGGAGTAGCTGGACATTGGGCTAAAAAGTGTCCTAACCCTCATCTGCCAACAACTCCTTGTCCAGCATGCCATGAAGAAGGGCACTGGAAGTCCGACTGCCCCACCCTGAGAACGGGCATGGTGCCTCAACGTGATGTCCCTTCTCAGGACCCTGGGAGCTCCTTCCAGCTCTTACATCTGGATGACGACTGAAGGTGCTGGGACTTGGGGACCCCCATCACGCTCACCGAGCCGCGAGTAACTCTCCTGGTAGCGGGTAAGACAATTAATTTTTTAATCGACAGCGGGGCTACCTACTCTGTTTTGCCGTCTTTCGAAGGGCCTAGCCTTCCCTCCAATATTTCTGTTGTAGGAGTCAATGGCTCCCCGTCCAGCCCTCGAAAATCCCCACCCCTTAATTGCTGCCTGGCCAACAACTATTTTGCGCACTCGTTCCTCATTATCCCCTCATGCCCCACTCCCCTACTGGGCCGAGATGTTTTAAGTCAACTGAAAGCCTGTATCTCCATCCCTGCTAGCGCCCCCCACCCTACCCACCATCTGCTTCTAGTATTGACTAACTCAAATGACTCCAATAATCCTACTAACCCTTTCCCCAATTTCCCCATTCCTATCGACCCCCAAGTGTGGGACACCTCCACTCCTGTCGTGGCGGACCATCATCCACCAATACTTATAAAACTTAAGAAACCATCTCAGTTTCCAACCCGCCCACAGTTCTCTCTCTCTCCACAGCACTTACGAGGACTAAAACCAATCATTACTAGGTTACTCAGCCAACACATCTTCATCCCCATTCATTCTCCCTGTAACACCCCAATCCTACCTGTAAAGAAGGCAGATGGAACTTGTCAGTTAGTGCAGGATCTTCGTCTTATCAACGAAGCTGTTTGTCCCACCCATCTGGTAGTTCCCAACCCTTATACCCTTCTTTCTCTCATTCCACCTACTACAACACATTTTACTGTACTGGATCTGAAAGATGCATTTTTCACTATTCCCCTGCACCCAGATTGTCAGTTTCTTTTTGCTTTTACATGGGAAGACCCAGACACCCATACCTCCACCCAACTGACATGGACAGTGCTTCCCCAAGGGTTCCAAGACAGCCCCCATTTCTTTGGGCAGGCCCTAGCAAAAGACTTAGCCTCCTGTCCTCTTACCAATAGTAAAATTCTCCAATATGTAGATGACCTTTTACTCTGTAGTCCCACGGGAAAGGACTCTCTTTTAGACACTGCGATCCTCCTTAATCATCTAGGATCCAAAGGTTACCAAATATCCAAACACAAAGCTCAACTCGCACAACAATGTGTCATATATTTAGGTATTGAGATCACTCCTATGACACGCTCACTTACTACGGACTGCTTAACTCTAATACAAAATCTTTCTCCTCCTCAAGATGCTAAGGAAATGCAATCCTTCCTAGGCCTAGTAGGATTTTTCAGACACTGGATTCCTAATTTCAGAATCTTGGCTAAGCCTCTATATGCAGCTGTCAAGGAGACTCCCCAAGGACCTTTGTCTAACCCAAAGTTAATCTATAAACATTTCACTCACCTGAAAAACTGCCTTCTCTCACATCCTACTCTCTCACTCCCAGACTTCCAATGCCCCTTCCAGCTTTTCACAGATGAAAGACAAAAAGTTGCAGTGGGTCTTTTATCACAATCTATAGGTGCCACCTACCACCCCGTGGCATATTTATCTAAACAATTAGACCCCACCGTACAAGGGTGGCAGCCCTGTCTTCGGGCCCTAGCAGCAGCAGCCTGTCTAACCGAAGAAGCAAAGAAACTCATTAGGGGTGGTAACCTAACAGTCTTCTCTACTCACCGCCTTCAAGATCTTATTGCCCACAGAAGTATTAGCCATCTAACCCTGTCCAGACTCCAACTCTTTCACCTCCTATTCATAGAAGACTCCACCATCGCCCTAGGAGTCTGTTCATCTCTGAATCCAGCCACCCTACTTCCTGACCCTCTCAAGCAACCTAGTACTGAACACTCCTGTCCAGAACTTTTAGAGGCCCAACCACCTAGGCACTTACATTTACATGACCAGCCATTGGAAGGCTCACAGTTAACCCTATTTGTAGATGGCAGTTTTTTTATCAATTCTCTAGGAAACAGACAGGCAGGATACGTGGTAGTTGCATCTTCTGCTGTCCTAGAAGCTAAGCCTTTACCACAAGGAACAACATCACATCAGGCAGAACTTATCACACTAACTAGGGCTCTCCTCCTATCCAGAGGAAAAACGGTAAACATATACACAGACTGCAAGTATGCCTTCTTGATTGCACACACCCACTCTGTCATCTGGAAAGAGAGAGGGTTCCTAACCACCAGTGGTACTCCTATAGTCCACAAAAAACAGATACTCAAACTGCTAGACGCTTTATCAGTGTCTTCCAGAGCAGCCATCATACACTGTAAAGGTCATCAGACTCCATCTAACTCGGTGGCGGCTGGCAATAACTTTGCCGACACCACTGCCAAGTTGGCAGCCGGATTCTCCACTCCCACGCTTCCCTCTAGTTGTTTTCTCTCTCCTCAATATACTCCTACTTATACCCAAGAGGAAAAGACCAAACTATTGCAAGATTCAACAGCCAAACTAGCCGCAGACAATTGGATTTACCTCAATAATAAATTAGTTATTCCTGAAACTCAACTCCACACCATTCTAAAAGACATACATAATTCCCTACACATAGGACCCAAAGCTTTACATAACCTCCTAAGCCCCCTCATTCACTGCCCCACACTCATGAAACACCTAATTATAATCAACCGACAGTGTTCCACATGCCTCAAGTCAAACCCTCAAGGCACATTGCACAATCCCCGTCCGAGCCATCAACTCAGAGGGTACCAACCAGGCGAAGATTGGCAAATTGACTTTACCCACATGCCAAGGCATAAAAAATTCAAATATCTCTTAACCCTCAATACTTTTTCAGGATGGATAGAAGCCTATCCTACTACAGGAGAAACCACCAATATAGTTGCCTCCATACTCACTGAACACATTATTCCTAGGTTTGGCCTCCCGCTCACTCTTCAGTCTGACAATGGCCCAGCATTCATCTCCAAGGTAGTCCAACAGGTGGCAGCCCTCCTACACATCATCTGGAAACTCCACATCCCTTATAGACCTCGGTCTTCTGGTAAAGTAGAGAAGGCCAACGGGCTCATTAAGCAGCAACTCACCAAACTCTCCCTTGAGACTCGACAATCGTGGGTAACTCTCCTTCCCCTGGCCCTAACCCGGCTGCGAGCAGCCCCACGGAGTCCAACAGGCCTCAGTCCATTTGAATTAGTTTACGGCCGGCCCCTCACCCTCCAGCAGTTACCCACCCTTTCTTCCCCGCTGGCAACTTATCTCCCATACCTCACCCTCTTGAGACAACTCCTGAGACAACATGCAGAACTAGCACACCCCTCTCCAACAGACACCTATAGCCCACATCTCTCTCTCAGCCCAGGAGACCAAGTATACTTAACAGATATCCAAGCCAAAGATCTTCAGCCTAGGTGGAAAGGCCCCTATACTGTCCTCCTATCCACATACACAGCAGCCAAACTTCTAGGACACATGCACTGGGTCCATATATCACAATTAAAAAAGGCCCCCACAGAAGACAATCAGTGGACATCTACTAGACTTACCCCTACCCATCTCAAATGTACCAAACTCTCCCAACCACCACATGTTCCCTGACCCCTTGCGCTTATCCCAATTTCTCACCATACTCTATATAAACATGACAGAATTCCAATATCTTACCCCAGATCCCTACTTGCCTCCAGATAATAGCCCATCACAGTAGTTCTCCCACTTACTTTTATAGAACATCTTCAGTGACAAGGTGTACCCTGTGATTACACTGAGGATGAAGTATTATTTCATACTTATATTACTATCTTTCTCTTGCATTTCAATCTCTATTACTAACCCAACTTTCATATGGAGATTCTCTATAGTTGAAACTTGGTCACACAAAAATAAACAGCACTCACAGCTACAAGGCACTACTGACTGCCCCCCTTCAGGCTGCCAACCCCATCTTACTATAAATTTCACCCTATCGTGTTGCAGTGCGGCCGGAGCCTCGGGGAACCGGGTTTCGGGTTCTTCGCCATCAACTTTCCCGCGTCCGAGAAAAGTTCCCTCATCCGAGAACGCCGGAGGGAACTTCCTCGGCCCCTCCTCATACACAGGACCGAGGAACCTCCTCCAAGAATGCCAGAGCAACTTCATCAGCCTCCACTGCCGGAGACCAGTGAACCTCACTCCCTCCTTCACATTGGCTTGTAAATAAAGGTTTTTTTGCCTTGCCTAGTTGCCTTTTCTCTGGCATTTGCTCTGGGGGTCGCATTAAAGCAAATCAGCAGCTGGGGTCATCCAGCAGAGGCCAGTGCTTTCCTGGCATGCCCAAGGTCCTTCCCACAGGAGTCGTGGAGTGCTTGGCTCCCACTCAGGGTGCATGTCTCTCCCCAGAGTGGCACCATAAGGTGGCAAGGATTCCCTCAGGTTATGGAGACAGGACCCAGGTTTTCACGAGGACCTTGATGGAGGCTGAGGAAAAAAGTGACAAGGCTGAAGAGGCAGCTGGGATCATCCAGCAAGTGGCCAGTGTCTTCCCAGAATGCCACAGACCTGACCCACGGGAGTCGTTTAGCCTGAGCTCCAACCCATGTTATATGTCTCTCCCAAGGGTTCACCCCAAGGCGACAAGAATTCCTCTGTTGGATGTGGACGGGGTTTAAAGGGGATGCTGAGTCAGGTTGAGGAAAAAAGTGAAGCTGAAGGGGCGGCTGGGTCCATCCAGTGGAGGTCAGTGCCTTAAGGGCATGCCCCAAGCCCGACCCAGGAAAGTTGTGGCATCGCCAGCTGCAACCCAGGGTGACTGTCTCTCCCTAGGGTGGCACCACAAGTCAGCAAGGAGTCCCCCCAGGGACAAGGACAGGCCCCCAGCGATTCAGGGGCATGGTGAGAGAGGCCAAGGAAAAAAGCAGCAAAGTCAAAGAGGATGCTGGGGTCATCCAGCGGAGGCCAGTGCCTTCCCGGTATGCCCAAGGTCCAACACAGGGGCGGGGTGGTGGTTCATGGAGGCCCTGGCTCCAAACCAAGGTGCGTGTCTCTCCACAGCAGAGTACCCAAGGTGGCCAGAAGACCCCTGGGGGACTGGGACAGGCCCTTAGTGTTTCAGTAGTAGGTTGATGCAGGCAGAGGAAAAAGGTAGCATAGCCAAAGGGGCGTCTGGGGTCATCCAGCAGAGGCTAGTGCCTTTTTGGCTTGCCCTAGGACTGACCCTTGGGTTGTGAAGCCCTGGGCTCCCACCCAGGGTGCGTGTCTCTCCCCAAGGGGCCACCCCATGGTGGCAAGAAGTCCCCTGGGGGACGGGGACAGTATCCTAGGGTTTCAGGGGGTCACTGAGGCAGGCTGAGGATAAAAGCGGAGAGGCTGAAGAGGCAGCTGGGGTCATCCAGCAGAGGCCAGTGCCTTCCCCGCATGCCCAGTCCCAACAGAGGGGGGTAGTGGAGCCCTGGGTTCCCACCCAGGGTGCTCGTCTCTTTTCAGCGGGGCACCTCAAGTCTGCAAGAAGTCTCCCAGGGGATGGGGACAGGCCCCCAGGGTTTCAGGGTTTCATTGAGGCAGACCAATGAAAAAGCAACATGGCCAAAGAGGTGGCTAGGGTCATCCAGTGGAGGCCAGTGCCTTCTCAGCATGCCTCACGGCCCAATCCAGGGAAGTCATGTAGCCCCAGGCTCCCACCCAGGGTGTGTGTCTCTCCCCAGGGGGACACCCCAAGGTGAAAAGAAGTCCCCCAGGGGACTGGGACAGGTTTCTAGGGTTTGAGGGGGACACTGAGACAGGCCAAGGAAAAAAGCAGTAAGGCCAAAGAGGCGGCTGGGGTCATCCAGAGGAGGCCAGTTCCTTCCCAACATGCCTCATGCCCGACATGGGAGGGTTGTGGAGCCCCGAGTTCCCACCTAGAGTCCATTTCTCTTCCCAGTGGGGCACCCCAAGGCAACAAGAAGTAACCTGGATGATGGGGAAAGGCCACCAGGGTTTCAGGGGGACATTGAGACAGGCTGAGGAAAACAGTGGCAAGGCCGAAAGGGTGGCCTGCCCCTCCATACCTGTGGGTATATCTCATTAGGTGGGATGAGAGACTGTGAAAAGAAATAAGATATAGAGACAAAGTATAGAGGAACAACAGTGGGCCCAGGAGACCGGTACTCAGCATATCAAGGACCTGCACTGGCACCAGTCTCTGAGTTCCCTCAGTTTTTATTGATTATTATTTTCATTATTTTAGCAAGAAGAATTCGGTAGAAGAGCAGGGTGATAATAGAGAGAAGGGTGAGAATAGAGAGAATAGATATGAGCAAAAGAATCTGTGTCATAATTAAGTTCAAGGATGGGTACTATGCCTGGATGTGCATGTAGGCCAGATTTATGTTTCTCTCTGCCCAAACATCTCAGTGGAGTAAAGAATAACAAAACAGCATTGCTACCAGCATGTCTCACCTCCTGCCATAGGGCAAGTTTTCTCCTATTTCAGAATTGAACAAATGTGCAATAGGGTTTTATCCAGAGACATTTAGTTCCCAGGGGCAGGCAGGAGACAGTGGTCTTCCTCTATCTCAACTGCAAGAGGCTTTCCTCTTTTACTAATCCACCTCAACACAGACCCTTTATGGGTGTCGGGCTGGGGGACAGTCAGGACTTTCTCATCCCAGGAGGCCATATTTCAGACTATCACACGGGGAGAAACCCTGGACAATATCCGGCTTTCCAAGGCAGAGGTCCCTGTGGCTTTTCACAGTGTATTGCGCCTCTGGTTTATTGAGACTAGAGAATGGCGATGACTTTTACCAAGCATACTGCTTGTAAACATTTTGTTAACAAGGCACGTCCCGCCCTAGATCCCTTAAACCTTGATTCCATACAACACATGTTTCTGCGAGCACAAGGTTAGGGCAAAGTGGCTGGGGTAAAGTTTCAAATTACCAGCATCTCAGCAAAGCAATTTTTCAAGGTACAGGTCAAAATGGAGTTTCTTATGTCTTCCCTTTCTACATAGACACAGTAACAGTCTGATATTTCTTTCTTTTCCCTACATACCCCCTTTTCTTTTTGAAAAAACTGCCATCTTCATCATGACCCATTCTTGCTGGTCACTGTCTCTCTGGAGCTGTTGGATACACCTATAGACTAACAACAGAGGTAACAGAAATACAAGGATTAATACAAAATTTGCAATAGTGGAATTTCCAATGGTTTTAACCCAAGTAACGGGGTTCAGATTTGTGAGGCTATTAACAGCTTTTACCATTGCCTCAGTTTCTGGCACCAGACATAAATTTTTGATGTCTCAAAAATTGGTTTTTTAAAAAATTTTGAAATATCTAAAGTAAGATCATCTTCTCTTCCTTGTAGATGGTGTCTAACCATGTCCCAGTGATGTTCAGATTTATTATAGGCTCAAGGTGTAATACAAAAGTCTAACGTATTCCAGTCACACTGTAACTGAAAAAGATATTCCAAGCTCAGGAGCCTATCTCCCATCCAAATGACAGTTTTTCTAAGATCATTAATTTACTTTGCCAATTTTTTATCTATTTGGTTCTGAGAATTCCACAATTTTGAGGAATTATTTTGCCAATTATTTACATATTCTGCAGCTTGAACAGAGGAGTGTAAAGCAATTCCAGCAGCTGCAGCAGTACCCGTGACTGCAGTAAGACCCATAATCAATCATAATCAATGCAATTAAGTAAAAATGATCTTTTTTTTTTTTTTTTTTGAGACGGAGTCTCGCTCTGTCGCCCAGGCTGGAGTGCAGTGGTGCGATCTCGGCTCACTGCAAGCTCTGCCTCCCGGGTTTATGCCATTCTCCTCCCTCAGCCTCCCGAGTAGCTGGGACTACAGGCGCCCGCTATCTCACCCAGCTAGTTTTTTGTATTTTTTTAGTACAGACGGGGTTTCACCGTGTTTGCCAGGATGGTCTCGATCTCCTGACCTCGTGAACCGCCCGTATCGGCCTCCCAAAGTGCTGGGGTTACAGGCTTGAGCCACCGCGCCCAGCCAAAAATGAATCTTTTGGATCTAGTTAGAGCTCCTTTTAATACTTCTGTTAAGGGGGCGGAGCAAGATGGCCGAATAGGAACAGCTCCAGTCTCCATCTCCCAGAGCAAGCGACACAGAAGACCGGTGATTTCTGCATTTTCAACTGAGGTACTAGTGTCATCTCACTCGGGAGTGCTGGACAATCGGTGCTGGTCAGCTGCTGAAGCCCGACCAGCGAGAGCTGAAGCAGGGCGAGGCATCGCCTCACCTGGGAAGCGCAAGGGGGAATGGAGTCCCTTTTCCTAGCCAGGGAAACTGAGATACACAACACCTGGAAAATCGGGTAACTCCCACCCCAATACTGCGTGGTAAGCACACCGGCACATCAGGAGAATATACCCCACACCTGGCTGGGAGGGTCCCACGCCCACGGAGCCTCCCTCCTTGCTAACACAGCAGTCTGCTGCAATCTAACCGCAAGGCAGCAGCGAGGCTGGGGGAGGGGCGCCCGCCATCACTGAGGCTTAAGTAAGTAAACAAAGCCGCTGGGAAGCTCGAACTGGGTGGAGCTCACAGCAGCTCAAGGAAACCTGCCTGTCTCTGTAGACTCCACCTCTGGGGAAAGGGCACAACTAAAAAATAACAGGGGAAGCAGCAGAGGCCAGTGCAGACGCGAACGACTCTGTCTGACAGCTTTGAAGAGAGCAGTGGATCTCCCAACACGGAGGTTGAGATTCGAGAAGGGGCAGGCTGCCTGCTCAAGTGGGTCCGTGACCCCTGAGTAGCCTAACTGGGAGACATCCCCAACTAGGGGCAGTCTGACACGCCACACCTCACAGGGTGGAGTACACCCCTGAGAGGAAGCTTCCAAAGCAAGAATCAGACAGGTGCACTCGCTGTTCAGCAATATTCTATCTTCTGCAACCTCTGCTGCTGATACCCAGACAAACAGGGTCTGGAGTGGACCTCAAGCAATCTCCAACAGACCTGTAGCTGAGGGTCCTGACTGTCAGAAGGAAAACTATCAAACAGGAAGGACACCTATGCCAAAACCCCATCAGTACGTCACCATCATCAAAGACCAGAGACAGATAAAACCACAAAGGTGGGGAAAAAGCAGGGCAGAAAAGCTGGAAATTCAAGAAATAAGAGCTCATCTCCCCCTGCAAAGGAGCACAGCCCATCGCCAGCAACGGATCAAAGTTGGTCAGAGAATGACTTTGACGAGATGAGAGAAGAAGGCTTCAGTCCATCAAACCTCTCAGAGCTAAAGGGGGAAATACGTACCCAGCGCAAAGAAACTAAAAATCTTGAAAAAAGAGTGGAAGAATTGACAGCTAGACTAATTAAGGCAGAGAAAGTCATAAACGAAATGACAGAGATGAAAACGATGACACGAGAAATACGTGACAAATGCACAAGCTTCAGCAACCGACTCGATCAACTGGAAGAAAGAATATCAGCGATGGAGGATCAAATGAATGAAATGAAGCGAGAAGAGAAACCAAAAGAAAAAATAAGAAAAAGAAATGAACAAAGCCTGCAAGAAGTATGGGATTATGTAAAAAGACCAAATCTACGTCTGATTGGGGTGCCTGAAAGTGAGGGGGAAAATGGAACCAAATTGGAAAACACTCTTCAGGATATCATCCAGGAGAACTTCCTCAACCTAGCAGGGCAGGCCAACATTCAAATTCAAGAAATACAGAGAACGCCACAAAGATACTCCTCGAGAATAGCAACTCCAAGACACATAATTGCCAGATTCACCAAAGTTGAAATGAAGGAAAAAATCTTAAGGGCAGCCAGAGAGAAAGGTCGGGTTACCCACAAAGGGAAGCCCATCAGACTGACAGCAGATCTCTCGGCAGAAACTCTACAAGCCAGAAGAGAGTGGGGGCCAATATTCAAAGTTCTTAAAGAAAAGAATTTTAAACCCAGAATTTCATATCCAGCCAAACTAAGTTTCATAAGTGAAGGAGAAATAAAATTCTTTACAGATAAGCAAATGCTTAGAGATTTTGTCACCACCAGGCCTGCCTTACAAGAGACCCTGAAGGAAGCCCTAAACATGGAAAGGAACAACCGGTACCAGCCATTGCAAAAACATGCCAAAATGTAAAGACCATCGAGCCTAGGAAGAAACTGCATCAACTAATGAGCAAAATAACCAGTTAATATCATAATGGCAGGATCAAGTTCACACATAACAATATTAACCTTAAATGGAAATGGACTAAATGCTCCAATTAAAAGACACAGACTGGCAAACTGGATAAAGAGTCAAGACCCATCAGTCTGCTGTCTTCAGAAGACCCATCTCACATGCAGAGACATACATAGGCTCAAAATAAAGGGATGCAGGAAGATCTACCAAGCAAATGGAGAACAAAAAAAAGGAGGGGTTGCAATCCTAGTCTCTGATAAAACAGACTTTAAACCATCAAAGATCAAAAGAGACAAAGAAGGCCATTACATAATGGTAAAGGGATCAATTCAACAGGAAGAGCTAACTATCCTAAATATATATGCACCCAATACAGGAGCACCCAGATTCATAAAGCAAGTCCTTAGAGACTTACAAAAAGACTTAGACTCCCATACAATAATAATGGGAGACTTCAACACTCCACTGTCAACATTAGACAGATCAACGAGACAGAAAGTTAACAAGGATAACCAGGAATTGAACTCATCTCTGCACCAAGCGGACCTAATAGACATCTATAGAACTCTCCACCCCAAGTCAACAGAATATGCATTCTTCTCAGCACCACATCGCACTTATTCCAAAATTGACCACATAATTGGAAGTAAAGCACTCCTCAGCAAATGTAAAAGAACAGAAATTATAACAAACTGTCTCTCTGACCACAGTGCAATCAAACTAGAACTCAGAACTAAGAAACTCAATCAAAACCGCTCAACTACATGGAAACTGAACAACCTGCTCCTGAATGACTACTGGGTACATAACGAAATGAAAGCAGAAATAAAGATGTTCTTTGAAACCAATGAGAACAAAGATACAACATACCAGAATCTCTGGGACACATTTAAAGCAGTGTTTAGAGGGAAATTTATAGCACTAAATGCCCAAAAGAGAAAGCAGGAAAGATCTAAAATTGACACTCTAACATCACAATTAAAAGAACTAGAGAGGCAAGAGCAAACACATTCAAAAGCTAGCAGAAGGCAAGAAATAACTAAGATCAGAGCAGAACTGAAGGAGATAGAG
>NC_045436.1:136628461-136663082 GCF_002776525.5 Piliocolobus tephrosceles | reverse complement strand
AATGAATCCAGGAGTTGGTTTTTTGAAAAGATCAACAAAATTGACAGACCGCTAGCAAGGCTAATAAAGAAGAAAAGAGAGAGGAATCAAATAGACGCAATTAAAAGTGATAAAAGGGATATCACCACCGACCCCACAGAAATACAAACTACCATCAGAGAATACTATAAACACCTCTACGCAAATCAACTAGAAAATCTAGAAGACATGGATAATTTCCTGGACACGTACACTCTTCCAAGACTAAACCAGGAAGAAGTTGAATCCCTGAATAGACCAATAGCAGCCTCTGAAATTGAGGCAACAATTAATAGCCTACCCACCAAAAAAAGCCCAGGACCAGATGGATTCACAGCTGAATTCTACCAGAGGTACAAGGAGGAGCTGGTACCATTCCTTCTGAAACTATTCCAATCAATAGAAAAAGAGGGAATCCTCCCTAACTCATTTTATGAGGCCAACATCATTCTGATACCAAAGCCTGGAAGAGACACAACAAAAAAAGAGAATTTTAGACCAATATCCCTGATGAACATCGATGCAAAAATCCTCAATAAAATACTGGCAAACCGGATCCAGCAGCACATCAGAAAGCTTATCCACCATGATCAAGTGGGCTTCATCCCTGGGATGCAAGACTGGGTCAACATTCGCAAATCAATCAACGTAATCCAGCATATCAACAGAACCAAAGACAAAAACCACGTGATTATCTCAATAGATGCAGAAAAGGCTTTTGACAAAATTCAACAGCCCTTCATGCTAAAAACGCTCAACAAATTCGGTATTGATGGAACGTACCTCAAAATAATAAGAGCTATTTATGACAAACCCACAGCTAATATCATACTGAATGGGCAAAAACTGGAAAAATTCCCTTTGAAAACTGGCACAAGACAGGGATGCCCTCTCTCACCACTCCTATTCAACATAGTGTTGGAAGTTCTGGCTAGGGCAATCAGGCAAGAGAAAGAAATCAAGGGTATTCAGTTAGGAAAAGAAGAAGTCAAATTGCCCCTGTTTGCAGATGACATGATTGTATATTTAGAAAACCCCATCGTCTCAGCCCAAAACCTTCTTAAGCTGATAAGCAACTTCAGCAAAGTCTCAGGATACAAAATTAATGTGCAAAAATCACAAGCATTCTTATACACCAGTAACAGACAAGCAGAGAGCCAAATCAGGAATGAACTTCCATTCACAATTGCTTCAAAGAGAATAAAATACCTAGGAATCCAACTTACAAGGGATGTAAAGGACCTCTTCAAGGAGAACTACAAACCACTGCTCAGTGAAATCAAAGAGGACACAAACAAATGGAAGAACATACCATGCTCATGGATAGGCAGAATCAATATTGTGAAAAATGGCTATACTGCCCAAGGTTATTTATAGATTCAATGCCATCCTCATCAAGCTACCAATGAGTTTCTTCACCGAATTGGAAAAAACTGCTTTAAAGTTCATATGGATCCAAAAAAGAGCCCGCATTGCCAAGACAATCCTAAGTCAAAAGGACAAAGCCGGAGGCGTCACGCTACCTGACTTCAAACTATACTACAAGGCTACAGTAACCAAAACAGCATGGTACTGGTACCAAAACAGAGATATAGACCAATGGAACAGAACAGAGTCCTCAGAAATAATACCACACATCTACAGCCATCTGATCTTTGACAAACCTGAGAGAAAGAAGAATTGGGGAAAGGATTCCCTATTTAATAAATGGTGCTGGGAAAATTGGCTAGCCATAAGTAGAAAGCTGAAACTGGATCCTTTCCTTACTCCTTATACGTAGATTAATTCAAGATGGATTAGAGACTTAAATGTTAGACCTATTACCATAAAAACCCTAGAAGAAAATCTAGGTAGTACCATTCAGGACATAGGCATGGGCAAGGACTTCATGTCTAAAACACCAAAAGCAACGGCAGCAAAAGCCAAAATTGACAAATGGGATCTAATTAAACTAAAGAGCTTCTGCACAGCAAAAGAAACTACCATCAGAGTGAACAGGCAACCTACAGAATGGGAGAAAATTTTTGCAATCCACTCATCTGACAAAGGGCTAATTTCCAGAATCTACAAAGAACTCAAACAAATATACAAGAAAAAAACAAACAACCCCATCCAAAAGTGGGGAAAGGATATGAACAGACATTTCTCAAAAGAAGACATTCATACAGCCAACAGACACATGAAAAAATGCTCATCATCACTGGCCATCAGAGAAATGCAAATCAAAACCACAATGAGATACCATCTCACACCAGTTAGAATGGCAATCATTAAAAAATCAGGAAACAACAGGTGTTGGAGAGGATGTGGAGAAATAGGAACACTTTTACACTGTTGGTGGGATTGTAAACTAGTTCAACCATTATGGAAAACAGTATGGCAATTCCTCAAGGATCTAGAACTAGATGTACCATATGACCCAGCCATCCCACTACTGGGTATATACCCAAAGGATTATAAATTATGCTACTACAAAGACACATGCACACGTATGTTTATTGCGGCACTATTCACAATAGCAAAGACTTGGAATCAACCCAAATGTCCATCAGTGACAGACTGGATTAAGAAAATGTGGCACATATACACCATGGAATACTATGCAGCCATAAAAAAGGATGAGTTTGCGTCCTTTGTAGGGACATGGATGCAGCTGGAAACCATCATTCTTAGCAAACTATCACAAGAAGAGAAAACCAAACACTGCATGTTCTCACTCATAGGTGGGAACTGAACAATGAGCTCACTTGGACTCGGGAAGGGGAACATCACACACTGGGGCCTATCATGGGGAGGGGGGAGGGGGGAGGGATTGCATTGGGGAGTTACACCTGATATAAATGATATATTGATGGGTGCTGACGAGTTGATGGGTGCAGCACACCAACATGGCACAGATATACATATGTAACAAACCTGCATGTTATGCACATGTACCCTAGAACTTAAAGTATAATAAAATAAATAAATAAATAAATAATTCTGTTAAAATTAGGACAGAAGGGGAAGCCTCCCACAGTAGGTCCATGGACATAGGGATCCACAAGTCCTCTCTTGCCCTCACTAGCAGAATACGGTGCTGTCAATCAAAAGTTGAATCAATGCAAGTAAACAATCTACAATTTTCACAAGTGATAGTTTGGGAATCTGGTTTAATAACTATGTTACCTACAACTAGCATATAAGGGGGTTTTACAGCTTTGCAAAGGAATTGTCAGATTGGAATTTAGGTTAATAGTATAACATGGCTTACAATTTCTTATTCCCATAACTTGATTTTCTGACCAAATTCTAATGTGGTGCGAGGCCACAGTAAGCTTCCATAATTCTGGATGTTCAGGACCAGTAACAGGACTAACTAACTTTGGTCGAAGTGATAAAATTTCCTTTTCACCCATTTTTATTGATAGGGTGATTTTAACCTTGTATAAACCTGGTCTAGCCTTTCAGTTAAATCACTATTATAGGTCGGATTAGTGGGCCAGACAGATGGGGCCTCTGAACATGAGTGAGTCTGGCCCATACAATCATAATATAATTGGCCTCGAGGGGCCCAGTCTATAATCATTCCAAATTTATTGTTTTGTAACACCACCGCAGAATCAGCCACACATTCTTATAAAACTAAAACTTCGGGGTCTTTTGCTTTTTTGGGAATTTCCTTGGGGCAAGGTTTTTCCCTTAGGCCTAAATTTTAATGATCTTTGATAAGAAGAGTTCTGTAAATTATTTATTTGTGAACCAAGTGACATTCCACTTAGCACGTGATAAGTAAATTTACTGGTGGCACTGACAGTAGGTACTTTTATCAACCAATTTTGGGTTGTAGGCATTAAGCATCCTGGTGTTTTAATGATACCCATTGGAAATGTTTATCATCATTTCTTTTTCTTCAGGTCAGGCAGGGCCATGGTCAACTGTGGGGCATGGTACCCATGTAGTATTATTAACAAACACTTCAATAGGATTATCTATCCAAGTTACTGCCCAAATTAAGGGCAGGAAACGCACATAGGCCCAGTAAATATAATTAGCTGCAGCTGCTCCTGCTGACATAGGGAGACTTAACACCATGGATACAATCATTAAAGCTGCAAGTAGCATATTCTTTGTAGTTTGTGTTACCCTTGTGTTTTTCAGGCTTTTTTCAGCTAACTGAGTCAGTTTCTTTAGCTGGGCCCAGGTCAGCAGCTCTGCTTTCTTGGTGGATGGCAACTTTGTCTGTTCTTCCGATATCACCATTTTGTTTACCTGGCAAGTCGATGATGCTCGATTGAGGTTTTCTGCCTCCGTGGAGGCAATGTTCTTTGCACCTCTGATGGGCTTATTGTAGATTCATATCTAGCCTCAGCTTGGACAGACGCTCCTGTTTGACTTCCTTTTTTCGGCCGGTATGTGTTGTAAAATTACCATGCACTGCCCTGCCTCAAGATGTTTCTGGCTGTTATCAATGGTTTTATGCGGTGCACTATCTTATCCACTAGGTGGTGGTGTAGGACCAAACTCCATCGCCATGGGTTGCTGATATAATGCCCTGCTATTTGGCACAGGACACACCACATGAGATCTATATTGAACCTCTGGACGCGGCTGATACTGAAATTCGGCTGGCGGCCGGTATTGATAAACTACCGGTGGTTGGGTTTTATTTTCTACCAGCTGATATTGTGGATACTGTGTCTGGATTGGCATTGTCGGGATAGAAACTCTATCCTTTTCTACTTGCTATTTTCTTGGGGTTTGTACTTGTTTAAACTACATTTGAGGTTGTAATGTCACAGGCATCTGAACCGCGGGAGGAGGAGTTGATGGCCATCGTGGTTTAGACTCTGATGGCCCAAATAATTCTGGATCTCTTTCCCCCAATTTTGATGATTTAGGATATATTACCTCTTGTAATTGATTATAGTCAACACTTTGCGTTGACCAAGCCATTATCGGCTCTTCTACATTCTTACAATGTGAACTTTCCATTTCTTTTTTGAACTCTGTTCCTGCCTTTTCTTCACAATCTATTACACAGCTTTCAGGGGCATCAGAAACTGAAACACTTATTCTATTTGAAACGGTTCTAAAGTTGCTTTAATAATGGCCCAATCATTTCATACTGTAAGTGCGATGATTTTACCTTCCCTAACTTGCTTGTTTTAATTCTTTGCCAATTCTTTCCCAACCTTTTAAATCTAAAGTTCTCTGTCCTGAAAACCAAGGGAGGAATTGTTGTATTGTTTGAAATAGCGTAATTAGATTTTCTGTAGAAGCTTTCAATCCCCCTCTTCTTAAAATAATTTTAATGAAGCTGAGATAAGAGGCATATTTACTTTCGGTTTGTCCTATTGTTACCCTGGATTCCTTCAAGCGCACAAGCTTACTGCAAGGCTGACAGTGGACGTACTTGGGAATCTCTCATCAGCTGTCCTTAATGCTCATGTTCTTAGTGTACCTTCACCCTAGAGAAAGGCACCCATGTTGGGTGGCAGATGAAGGGGTGGTCTGCCTCTCCACACCTGTGGGTATATCTCCTCAGGTGGGATGAGAGACTGAGAAAAGAAATAAGACACAGAGACAAAGTATAGAGAAACAATAGCGGGCCCAAGAGACAAGTACTCAG
This sequence comes from Piliocolobus tephrosceles, assembly GCF_002776525.5. NCBI lineage: Eukaryota > Metazoa > Chordata > Mammalia > Primates > Cercopithecidae > Piliocolobus > Piliocolobus tephrosceles. The sequence goes on along the minus strand of NC_045436.1, from coordinate 136,657,453 downwards.
CATACCAAGGACCTGCACCGACACCAGTCTCTGAGTTCCCTCAGTTTTTATTGATTATTATTTTCATTAATTTAGCAAGAGGACTTTGGTAGAAGAGCAGGGTGATAATAGGGAGAAGGTTAGCAAGAAAACATGTGAGAAAAGAATCTGTGTCATAATTAAGTTCAAGGGTAGGTACTATGCCTGGATGTGCCCGTAGGCCAGAATTATGTTTCTCTCTGCCCAAACATCTCAGTGGAGTAAAGAATAACAAAGCAGCATTGCTGTCCGCATGTCTCGCCTCCTGCCATAGGGCAGATTTTCTCCTATCTCAGAACTGAACAAATGTACAATCAGGTTTTATACAGAGACATTTAGTTCCCAGGGGCAGGCAGGAGACAGTGGCCTTCCTCTATCTCAACTGCAAGAGGCTTTCCTCTTTTACTAATCCACCTCAGCACAGACCCTTTACAGGTGTCAGGCTGGAGGACAGTCAGGACTCTCTCATCCCATGAGGCCATATTTCAGACTATCATATGGGGAGAAACCCTGGACAATACCCGGCTTTCCAAGGCAGAGGTCCCTGTGGCTTCTCACAGTGTATTGTGCCTCTGGTTTATTGAGACTAGAGAATGGTGATGACTTTTACCAAACATACTGCTTGTAAACATTTTGTTAACAAGGCATGTCCTGCACAGCCCTAGAAACCTTAAAACTTGATTCCATACAACACACGTTTCTGCGAGCACAAGGTTGGGGCAAAGTGGCTAGGGCAAAGTGACTGGGTTTGTAAAGTTACAAATTACTAGCATCTCAGCAAAGCAATTTTTCAAGGTACAGGTCAAAGTGGAATTTCTTATGTCTTCCCTTTCTACATAGACACAGTAACAGTCTGATCTTTCTTTCTTTTCCTTATAGCTGATGTCATCCATCAAAAGCCAGTGCCCTCCTTGTATGCCCCAGGCCTGACCTGGGGGCATCGTAGAGTCCCAGGCTCCCACCCAGGATGTGTGTATCTCCTCAGGGGACCATCCTAAGCTGGCAAGAAGTCTCTCAGGGGACTGGGATGGGCCCCCATAATATCAGGGGGACGTTGAAGTAGGCCAAGGAAAAAAGCCGCGAGGCTGAAGAGACAGTTGGGGTCATCCAATGAAGACAAGTGACTTTCCAGCATGCCCCAGGCCCAACCCAGGGGCTGATGCAGACCTGGATTCCAACCCAGGGTGCATGTCTCTTTCCATGGTGGCATCCCATGGAAGCAAGAAGTTTCCCCGAGGGGACAGGGACAGAACCCCAGACTTTCAGGCTGAGGAAAAAAGCTGCAAAGATGAAGAGGTGGCTGGGGTCATCCTTTGGAGGCCAGTGCCTTCCCAGCATGCCCAAGGCTCGACCCATTGGGGTTGTGGAGCCATGGGACCCCACCCAGGGTGCGTGTCTCTCCTCAGTGTGGCACCCCAAGGTGGCAAGATGTTTTCTGGGTGACTGGGACAAGTGGCCAGGGTTTCGGGGGGACATTGAGGCAGGCCAAGGAAAAAAGCAGCCAGGCAGAAGAAGTAGCTAGGGTCATCCAGCCAAGGCCAGTGCCTTCCCACATACCACAGGCCCGACCAAGGTGGGCAGCGGAATTTCCGACACCCACCCAGAGTGTGTGTCTCTCCACAGTGGGGTCCCCCAAGGTGGCAAGAAGTCCCGTGGGGGATGGGGAAAGCCTGCCAGGGTTTCAGGGGGACCTTGAGGTGGGCCTAGAAGCAAAGCAGTGAGGCCAAAAAGGTGTCTGGAGTCATCTAGTGGATGTAAGTGTTTCCCCGGCATGCCCCAGTTCTGACTCAGGGGGGTCGTGGGGTCACAGGCTCCCACCCAAGGTGCGTGTCTCCCAAGGGGGATACCCCAAAGGGGAAAGAAGCTTCCTTGGGAATGGGGACAGGCCCCCAGGATTTTAGACGGACAATGAAGCAGGCCAAGGACAAAAGCAGCAAGGCCGAAGAGGTGACTGGTATCATCCAGGGGAGGCCAGTGCCTTCCTGGCATGCCCCAGGCCTGACACATGGGTGTGGTGGAGTCTTGGGCTCTTACTCTTGGTATGTGTCTCTCCTCAGGTTGGCACCAAGAAATCCCTCGGGGGATGGGGACAGGCACCCCGAGTTTCAGGGGGACATTGAGACAGGCCGAGGAAAAATGCAGCCAGGATGATGAGGTGGCTGGGGTTATCCAGTGAGTCCAGTGCCTTCCCGGCATGCCCCAGTCCTGACCCAGGGGGGTCGTGGAGTTCCAGACTCCCACCAATGGTGTGTATTTCTCCCCAGGGAGGCACACCAAGGTGGCAAGAAGTCCCTTGGGGGACGGGGACAGGACACCACTGTTTCACAAGGACGTTGAGGCAGGCCGAGTAAAAAAGCAACGAGGCCAAAGAGGTGACTGGGGTCATCCAGAGGAGGCCAGTGTGTTCCCAGCTTGCCCCAGGCCCAACCTGGGTGAGTTGTGGAATCCTGGGCTCCAACCCCAGGGTGGCTGTCTCTCCCCATGGGGCACCCCAAGGCAGCAAGAAGTCCCCCGGTGGATGGGGACAGGCCCCCAGGGTTTCAGAAGGACATTGAGGCAGGCCCAGGAAAAAAGCAGCAAGGCTGAAGAGGTGGTTGGAGTTATCCAGGGGAGGCCAGTGCTTTCCCAGCATGCCCCAGGCCCAACCCGGGTGGTTTGTGGAGCCCTGGGCTTTCACCCTTGATGCTTGTCTCTCCTGAGGGAGCACTGCAAGGCAGCAAGAAGTGCCCTGGGGGATGGGGATAGGCATCTATGTTTTCAGGGGACGTTGAGGCCGGCTGAGGAAAAAAGCAGGGAGGTTGAAGAGGCGGCTGGGGTCATACAGCAGAGGCCAGTGCCTTCCGGACATGCCTCAGGCCCGACCCCGGAGGGTCATGGAGTCCTGGGATTTCACCCCTGGTGCGTGTTTTCCCCAGGGGGGCACCCCAAGGTGACAAGAAATCCCTCGGGAGATGGGGACAGGCCACCAGGGGTTCAGAGGGACGCTGAGGTAGGTGGAGAATAAAAAAAGCAGCGAGGTCAAAGAGAGGGCTGGGGACATCCAGCAGAGGCCAGTGCCTTCCCGGCATGCCCCAGGTCTGACCCTGGTGGGCAACTGCATTTTTCCAGTTTTTATTGGGGGACATTTAGAGTTTTTTTTGTAAAGGCTTCAATGGACTTCATAATATACCTTCACAGATATTACACAAAGGGTGTTTCCAACCTGCTGAACCAAAAGAGAAGTGTGAGATGAATCCACACATCACAAAGGGCTTTTGCAGCTAGCTTCTTTCTTGTTTTTATCATGGGATATTCGCTTTTTCCCTATAGGCCACAATGGTCTCCAAAATGTCACTTCGGATACTCTATCAAGAGAGAGTTTCCAGCCTGCTCAATCAAAAGAAAGTTTTAACTTACTGAATTGAGTGCATACTTCACAAAGCGATTTCTTAAATAGCTTCAATCTAGTTTTTATTATGGAGCATTCAGATTTTCTCCATAGGCCTTGAAAAGCTCGGAAATGTCACTTTGCAGATTCTACAAAAAGAGTGTTTAAATCCTTCAGGATCAAAAGAAAGGTTTTCCCTGTGAAATGAATCCACGCATCACAAAGCAGATTCACAGATAGCTTCTTTCAAGTTTTTATCACGAGATATTTGCTTTTTCCTATAGGACAAAATGAGCTCCAAAATGTCCCTTTGTGGATTCTACAAAGTGTTTTCAACCTGGTGAACTGAAAGAAAGCTTTAACTCTGTGAGATGAATCCACACATTGCGAAGCAGTTTCACAGATAGATTCTTTCTAGTTTTTATCGTGGGATATTTGTTTTTTTCTTTATATGACTCAATGGGCTCTGAAGTGTCCCTTTGCAGATTCTACAAAAAGAGTGTTACCAACCTGCTAAATCAAAAAAAAATGGTTTAACTCTGTAAGATGAATTCACACATTGCAAAGCGATTTCACAGATAGTTTCTTTCTAGCTGTTTTAGCAGGATATGAATTTTTCCCTGTGGGTCTCTGAAATATCCCTTTGCAGATTCTACAGAAAGAGTGTTTCCAACCTGCTGAATCAAAACAAAGGATTTACTCTGTGACATGAATAACCATATTGCAAAGTGTGTTCACGGATACTTTCTATTTAGTTTTTATTGCTTTGTCCCTATAGCCCTCAGTTTGTCCCTATAGCCCTCAATGGGCTATGAAATGTCCCTTCGCACATTTTCAAAAGAGTGCTTACAACCTGTTTAATCAAAATAAAGGTGTAACATTGTGAGAGGAATCCACACATTGCAAAGCTGTTTCACAGATAGCTTCTTTATAATTTTTATCGCAGGATATACAGTTTTTCCCTATATTGCTCAGTGGGCTCCAAAAGGTTTCTTTGCAGATTCTACAAAAAGAGTTTTTTTACCTGCTGAATCAAAAGTAAATTTTAGCTCTGTGAGATGAATCCACGCATCACTAAGTGGTTTCACAGACAGCTTTCTACTTTTCATCATGAGGTATTTGGGTGTTTTTTTCTGTAGGAATCAATAGACTCCAAATTGTCCCTTCACAGATTCTACAAAAAGAGGGTTTCCAAACTACTGATTCAAAAACAAAATTTAGGCCAGTGAGATGAATCAAAATATAGCAAAACAGTTTCACAGATAGCTTCTTTCTAGCTTTTATTACATGATATATTTTTTTTTTCTGTAGGTCTCAATGGGCTCCAATATGTCACTTTGAATATTCTACAAAAGTGCTTCCACCCTGCTGAATCAAAAGAAAGATTTAACTCTGTGAGATGAATCCACACTTCACAAAGTGGTTTCACAGATAGCTTCTCCCTAGTCTTTATTGTCACATATTCAGTTTTCCATAGAGCCTTCAAGGACTCTGAAATGTCCCCTCACAGATTTTACACAAAGAGTGTTTCCAACTTGCTGAATCAAAATAAAGGTTTAACTGTGTGAGATGAATCCACACCATGCACAGTGGTTTGACAGATTGCTTCTTTGGAGTTTTGATCTTGGGATATTTTGTTTTTCTCTGTTGACCTCATTGGGCTTGGAAATATCCCTTTGCAGATTCTACACAAAGAGTGTTTTCAACCTGCTTAATCCAACAAAAGGTTTAACTTTGTGAAATAAATGCATATGTCACAAAGCAGTTTCACAGAAAGCTTCTTTCTAGTTTTTATCGTGGGATTTTTTTTTTTTTCTATAGGCCTCAATGAGCTTTGAAAAGTCCCTTTGAAGATTCTACAAAAAGAGTGTTTCCAACTTTCTGAATCCAAAGAAAGTTTTAACTCTGAGAGATGAATTCCACATATTGCGAAGTTGTTTTACAGACATGTTTTTTCTAGTTTATATTGTGGGTTATTCAGTTTTCTTCCATAAATCTCCCCGGGGTCTGAAATGTCCCTTCACAGATTCTACAAAAAGAGTATTTCCATCCTACTGAATCCAAATAAATGTTGAACTATGTTAGAAGAAACCACACATCACAAAGCGGTTTTACAGATACTTTATTTCTAGTTTTTATCAGGGGATATTTGCTTTTTTCCTTTAGGCCTCAATGGGCTCTGAAATGTCCCTTCACACATTATATAGAAAGTGTGTTTCCATCCTGCTGAAACAATGAATAGTTTAGCTCTGTGAGATGAAACCACACATCACAAAACAGTTTCACAGATAGCCTCTTCCTAGTTTTTATCACATGATATTCTGATATTCGGTTTTTCACTATAGACCTCAATGGGCCTTGAAATGTTCCTTCGCAGATTCTACAAAAAGAGTGTTTACAACCTGCTGAATCAAACAAAAGATTAACTCTGTGAGATGAATCCACACAGTGCAAAGCTCTTTCAGAAATAGATTCTTTCTAGCTTTATTATGGGATATCCAGTTTGTCCCCATAGGCATAAATGGGCTGGGAAATGTCCCTTCACAGATTCTACAAAGAGAGTGTTTCCAACCTACTGAATCAAAGGGATGGTTTAACTATGTGAAATGACCTACACATCACAGAGAGATTTCACATGTAGCTGCTTGCTAGTTTTTATTGCAGGATATTTAGTTTTTTCTATAAGCCTTAATGGGCTTTGAAATGTCCCTTTGCAGATTCTACAAAAAGACTGTTTCCAACCCGGTGAATCAAACAAAATGTTTAACTTTTTGAGATGAATTTACTCACTGAAAAATGGTTTCACAGATGGCATTTTTCTAGTTTTTATCTTGAGGCAGTTTTTTTTCCCCTATAGGCTTAAATGGAATCCTAAATGTCCCTTCATCAATACTACAAAGAGAGTGTTTCTAGTCTACTGAATCAAAAGAAGGATTTAACTCTCTGAGATGGATCCACAAGTTACAATGCAGTTGCTCACACTACTTCTTTCTAGTTTTCATCAAGGGATATTTGGTTTTTCTCTATAGGCCTCAATGGAATTTGAAGTGTCTTTTTGCAGAAGACAGAAAGAATGTTTCCAACCTCTTAAACCAAAAAAAAAAGTTCAGCTCTTTGAGATAACTCCACACATCACAAAGCAGTTTCACAGATAGCTACTTTCTAATTTTTATTGTGGGATATTTCCTTTTTTCTATAGGAATGAATGAGCTCAGAAATGTCCCTTAACAGATTCTACAAAAAGAGTGTTACCAACTTGCTGAATTGAAACAAATATTTACCTCTGTGAGGTGATTCCCCACATCGCTTAGAGGATTAAGCTATGGCTTCTTTTTGGTTCTCTTGCAGGATATTTGAGTTTTCCCTATAGGCCCCAATTAGCTCCAAAGTATTCCTTCACAGATTTGACAAAAAGATTGTTTCCCATCTGCTGTATTGAAATACAGTTTTAGATCTGTGAGATAAATCTATACATCACAAGGCGCTTTCACAGATAAGTTCTTTCTAGTTTTTATAGAGGGATATTTGGGTTTTTGCTACAGACCTCAATGGGCTCTGAAATGTCCCCTCACAGGTTCTACACAAAGAGTGTTTCAATCCTGCTGAATACATGAAAAATTTGGCTTTGTGAGATGAATGCACACATCAAAAAGCAGCTTCACAGATAGCTTCTTTCTAGTTTCTATTGCATGATATATGGCTTTTTCCTATAGGCTTCAATGGATGTCAAAATGTTTCCTTGCAGATTCTACAAAAAGAGCTTTTTCAACTTCCTGAATCAAATGAAAGGTTTAACTCTTTGAGACGAATTCACGAAGTGCAAAGCTGTTTAAGAAATAGCTTATTTCTAGTTTTTATCATGGGATGTTCAGTTGTCCCAGTAGGCCATAATGCACTGTGAAATTTCTAGTTTTTATCACAGGATGTTCAGTTGTCCCAGTAGGCTATAATGCACTGTGAAAAATCCCTTTGCAGATTCTACAAAATCAGTGTTTCCATCCTGGTAAATCAAAAGAAAGGTTTATGTTGGTGAGATGAATTTACACATCACAAAGTGGTTTCACAGATAGCTTCTTTCTAGTTCTTATTGGGGTCTTTACTTTTTTTCCTATAGGCCACAATGGGCTAAGTGGTTTCACTGATAGCTTCTTTCAAGTTTTATTGAGAGATATTCAGTTTTTCACAATTAGCCTTCATGGGCTCCAAAATGTCCCTGCACAGATTCTACAAAAAGACTGTTTCCAACCTGCTGAATCAAAAGAAAGGTTTAACTCTGTGAAATGAATCCACACATTGTAAAGCAGTTTCACAGAAAGCTTTGTTCTATTTTTTATCATGTTTTTCCCTATAGACCTCAATAGGTTTTGAAATGTCCCTTTGCAGAGTCTACCAAAATAGTGATTCCAACATGCTGAATCAAAAGAAAGGTTTAACTTTTTGAGATGAATCCACACATCTCAAACAGGTTTCTCAAGTAGTTTCTTTCTAGTTTGTATTGTGTGATATTCTGTTATTCCCTATGGGGTTCACTGTGCTCTGAATTGTCCTTTTGCCTATTCTACAAAAAGAGTGTTTCCTACCTGCTGAATCAAAAGAAAGTTTTAACTTTGTGAGATGAATCCACACAACACAAAGTAGTTTCATAGATAGCTTCTTTCTAGTTTTTAATCACTGGATATTCTGTTTTTCCCTTTAGGCCTCAATGGGCTCCAAAATATCCCTTCACAGATTCTACAAAAAAGTGCTTCCAATCTGCTGAAACAAATGAAAGCTTTAATTTTTTGAGATAGATTAACCCATCACAAACAGTTTCACAGATGGTTTATTTTAAGATTTTATTGTGAGACATTTGATATTTCACTATAGGCCTCAATGGGCTCCAAAATGTCTCTTCACAGATTCTACAAAACAAGTGTATATAATTTGCTGAATCAAAAGAAGGGTTTAACTCCCTGAGATGAATCCACAAATCACAAAGTTGTTTCAAACATTCCTTCTTTCTAGTTTTAATCACAGGATATTTGTTTTTCTTTCTTTTTTTTTTTTTTTTTTAATAGGCCTCAATGGACTTTGAAATTTCCCATTCAGATTCTACAAAAAAGAGGGTTTCCAACCTGCTGAACCAAAAGAAAGGTTTAACTCTGTGAGTTGAATCCATACATTCCAAAGCTGTATCAAAGACAGCTTCTTTCTAGTTTCTATCATGGGATATTTGCTTTTTTCCCTATTAATCTAAAAGGGTTCTGAAATGACCCTTCACAGATTCTGCAAAAAGAGTGTTTTTAACTTGCTGAATTGAAAGAATGGTTTAATTTTATTAGATGAATCCACCCATTGCAAAGCAGTTTCACAGATAGATTCTTTTTAGTTTTTATCATGGGATAATTGATTTTTCCCTATAGGCCTCAGAGATTATACAAAACGAGTTTTTCCAACCTGCTGAATCAAAGGAAAGATTTAATTCTGTGATATGATTCCCCATATCACTAAGAGGTTCCACAGATGGCTTCTTTTTAGTTTTTATTATGGGATATTTGATTTTTCACTATAGGTCACAATGGGCTCTGAAATGTTTCTTTGCAGATTCTACAAAAAGAGTGTATCCAACCAGCTGAATTGAAAGAAAGGTTTAGTTCTGTGAGATGAATCCAAACATCACAAAACAGTTTCACAGTTAGCTTCTTTCTAGTTTTTATCATGGGACATTTGATTTTTCCCTATGGGCTTCAATGGGCTCAAAATCTCTCCTCACAAATTTTACACAAAGAGTTTTTTTTAACAGCCTGTATGAAAGAATATTTTAGCTGTGTGAGATGAATCCACACACCACAAAGCAGTTTCAAGGATAGCTTATTTCTAGTTTTTATTGTGGAATATATTTTTTCTATAAGCCTCAATTGGTTCTGAAATGTCACTTTGCAGATTATACCAAAGAAGTGTTTCCAACCTGCTGAATAAAAAGAGAGGATTATCTTTTTCAGATGAATCCACATACAGCAAAACAGATTCTTAAATAGGTTCTTTCTATTTTGTATTGCAGGATATTAAGTTTTTTCTACAGGTCTCAATGGGCTTTGACTAGTACTTTCAAAGATTCTACAAAAAGCATGTTTCTCACCTGTTGAATCAAAAAGGAGGTTTAACTCTGTAAGATGAGTCCACACATCACAAAGAGGTTTCACAGATAGCTTCCTTCTAGTTTTTATCTTGGGATATTCAATTTTTCCTTATAGGCCTCATGGGCTCCAAAATGTCCCTTTACACATTCTACACAAAGAGTGTTTCCAACCAGCTGAAGTGAAAGAAAGGTTTAGCTCTATGAGATAAATCCATGCATCTCAAAGCAGTCTCACAGACAACTTCTTTCTAGTTTTTATTGTGAGATATTCAGTTTTTCTTTGTAGACCTCAATGGATTTTGAAATGTTTTTTCATTGATACTCTAAAAAGAGTGTTTCTAACCTGCTGAATATAAATATCAGGGGAACCCACTCCCAATATTTCAATGTAGGTTCTATTTTCCCTAAGTGTCAGTCAGCTAAGAAATAAAGAGAAAGAGTACAAAGAGAGGAATTTTACAGCTGTGTCTCTCAGGGTGACATCACATATTGGTAGGACCGTGATGCCCACCTGAGCCACAAAACCAGCAGATTTTTATTAAGGACTTCAAAAGGGGAGGGAGAGTATGAACAGGGAGTAGGTCATAAAGATCACATGCTTCAAAGGGCAAAATGGAGAACAAAGATCACATGTTTCTGATACCAGTAAAGATCACAAGGCAAAGGGCAAAGCAAGGATCACAAGGCAAAGGGTGAAATCAAAAACTCTTGATAAGGGTCTGTATTCATCTGTGCATGATACTTATTCTGTCTTGATAAACATCTTAAACAACAGAAAACAGGGTTAGAGAGCAGAGAACCAGTCTGACCTCAAATTCAGCAGAGTGGGCTTTTTCCCCCACCCTAATAAGCCTAACAGTACTGCAGGGGACCAGGGTGTATTTCAGTCCTTATCTCAACTGCATAACACAGATGCTCCCAGAGCACATGTTTATAGACCTCCCTCCACAAACGCATTCCTGTCCCAGGGCCTTAAATATTAATATTCCTTGCTAGGAAAAGAGTTCAGTGATATCTCTCCTACTTCCATGTGTGTTTATAGGCTCTTTGCAAGAAGAAAAATATGTCTCTATTCTGTCCAACCCTGCAGGCAATCAGACCTTATGGTTGTCTTCCCATGTTCCCTGAAAGTTGCTGTTATTCTGTTCTTTTTCAAGGTGCACTGATTTCATATTGTTCAAACACACATGTTTTACAATCAATTTATACAGTTTAACACAATAGTGGTCCTGAGGTGATGTACATTCTCAGCTTATGAAGACAACAGGACTAAGAGATTAAAGTAAAGGCAGACATAAAATATTATAAGCATATTATTTGAGAAGCTATAAATGTCCATATTAAAATGAAATCTTCACAATTTATGCTCAGAGATTGAAGGAAAGACAGATGTAAGAAATTATAAATGTATTAATTTGGGGAACTGATATATGTCCATATTAAAATGAAATATTCCCAATTTATGCTCAGAGATTGAAGCAAAGACAGATGTAAGAAATTATAAATGTATTAATTTGGAGAAATGATTTATGTCCATATTAAAATGAAATCTTCACAATTTATGTTCCTCTGTCATGGCTCCAGCCAGTCCTTTCATTCGGAGTACCTGACTTACCACAACATATAAGAAAGGCTTAAATCTGTGACCTGAATCTTTCCTTCACAAAGCAGTTTCACAGATAGCTTGTTTCTTGTTTTTATTGTGGGATATTTGATTTTTTCTATAGACCTCAATGGGTTACAAAATGTTTCTTTGCAGATTTTACATAAAAAGTTTTTCCAACCTGTTGAATTGAAAGAAAAGTTTAGCTCTGTGAGATTAATTCACACATCACAAAGTGGTTTCAAGGATAGAATCTTCTAGTTTGTATTGCAAGATATTCGATTAGTGCCTATAGGCCTCAAAGAGTTTCAAATTATCCCTTTGCAGATTCTACAAATAAGTTTTACCGACTTTCTGAATCAAAAGAAAGATTTTCCTCTGTGAAATGAATCCACACATCACAAAGCAGTTTCACAGATAACTGCTGAGTTTTTATCTTGGGATATTTGGTTTTTCCCTGTAGGCCTCAATGGGCTTTGAAGTGTCCCTCCACAGATTCTACAAAGAGAGTGTTTCTAACCTGCTGAATTGAAATAAAGATTTAACTTTGTGAGATGATTCCCCAGATCACTAAAGAAATTCATAGACAGCTTCTTTTTAGTTTTTGTCCAGGGATATTCAGTATTTTCCCTATAGGCCACAAAGTACTCTGAAATGTTCCTTCAGAGATTCAACAAAAAGAGTGTTTTCAATCTACTAAATTGAAAGAAATGTTCAGCTATTGATATTAATCCACAAATAGTATAGAAGTCACAGATAGATTTTTTCCAGTATTGTGGGATATTTAGTTTTTTCCTGTAGGCCTCAATGGACTCTGAAATATCCCTTTGCAGATATTACACAAAGAGTGTTTCCAACCCACTGAATCAAAGAGAAGTATGGCTCTGTGAGATAAATCCACACATCACAAAGGGGTTTTGCATTGTGAGATGAATCCACACATTGCAAAGCAGTTTCACAGGTAGATTCTTTCTAATTTTTATCATGGGATATTTTCTTTTTCTTTATGGACTCAATGGGCTCTGAAATATTCCTTCACAGATTCTACAAAAAGAGTGTTACCAACCTGTTGAATCAAAAGATGGTTTACCTCTGTGAGATGAATTCATACATTGCAAAGTGGTTTCACAGATAGCTTTTTTTCTAGCTGTTATAGTGGGATATTAATATTTTCCCATGGGCCTTAACGGGCTCCGAAATGTCCCTTCACATATTCTATCAAAAGAGTGTTTCCAACTTGCTGAATCAAAAAAAAAAAAAAAATTAAAAATCTTAGATGAATCCGCACATCACATAGCAGTTTCACACATAGCTTCTTGCTAGTTTGTATCACAAGACATTTGATTTTTCCATATAGGCATCAATGGGCTCCAAGTTTTCCCTTCACAGAGTGTACAAAAGAGTTTTTCAAACCTGATGAATCAATAGAAAGGTTTAACTCTGTGAGAACAATCCACACACCCAAAGCAGTTTCTCAGACAGCTTCTGTGTAATTTTACAGTGGCATGTTCTGTTTTTCCCTATAGGTCTCAATAGGCTCTGAAATGTCCCTTCAGAGATTCTACAAAAAGAGTGTTTCCAATCTGCTGAATCAAAAGAAAGATTTAACTCTGTGAGATGAATCCACACATCCCAAGCAGTTTCACAGAGAGCTTCTTTCTAGTTTTATTGTGAGATATTTGCTTTTTTTCCTGTAGGCTTCAATTGGCTTTGAAATATTTCTTCACAGATACCACAAAAAAAAAAATGTTTCAAACTTGGTGAATCAAAAGAAAGGTTTATGTCTGTGAGATGAGTCCTCACATTGCAAAGCCGTTTTACAGAGAGCTTCCTTCTAGTTCTTATCACTAGGTGTTTGGTTTTTTCCTATACACTTTACTGGACTCCAAAATGTCCCGTTGCAGATTCTACAGATAATGTGTTTCCAACCTGCTTAATTGAAAGACAGTTTTATCTCTATGAGATTAATCTACACATCATAATGCAGATTCACATATAGTTTCTTTTTAGTTTTTATCATTGGATATTTGGTTTTAACCTACAGACTCAAATTGACTCCAAAATGTCCCTTCACGTACTCCACAAAAATAGTGTTTCTAACCTGCTTAATTAAAAGAAAGGTTTATCTCTTAGACAAATCCACACACACCACAAAGCAGTTTCACAGAAAACTTCTTTCAAGTTTTTAGGGCAGGACACTTGTTTTTTCCTATTGGCCTCAATTGGCTCTGAAATGCACCTTCGCAGATTCTACAAAAAGAGTGTTTCCAACCTGCAGAATAGAAAGAAGGTTTAATTCTGTTAGACGAATCTGCACATTGCTAATTGAATTCCAAGATAGCTTGTTTCTAGTTTTTGTGGAGGAATATTCAGTTTTTCTTATAGGCAACAATGGGCTCTGAAATGTCCTTCACAGATTGTACAAAAACAGTGTTTCCAACCTGCTGAATACAAAGAAAAATTTAACGCTGTGAGAGCAATCCACACATTGCAAAGTGGTATCACACATAGTTTCTTTGAAGTTTTTAACATGGGATATTTTGTTTTTCCCAGTAGGCCTCAATGGCCTCCTAAATGTCTTTTCACGGATTCTATAAATAGAGTGTTTCCAACTCGCTGAATCAAAGGAACAGTTTAACTTCTGTGAGATGAATGCAGACATCGCAAAGCATTGTCACAGTAGCATCTTTCAAGTTTTTATCATGACACATTGAGGTTTTCCCTATCGGCTTCAGTTGGCTTCAAAATATCTTTTCACAGATTCTCTAAAAAAGTGTTTCCAATCTGGTGAATTATAAGAAAAGTTTATGTCTGTGAGATGAAACCACACATCTCAAAGTGGTTTCACCAATAGCTTCCTTCTAGTTTTTATCACAGGATGTTTGTTTTTTTCCTATAGGCTTAAATTGACTCTGCAATATCCCTATAGAAACTCTATGAAAAGAGTTTTTCCAACCTGCTGAATCAAAAGAAAGTTTTAACTCTCTGAGATAAATCAACATATAACAAATGCTTTCAAATATAACTTCTTTCTAGTTTTTGTCACAGGATACTCAGTTTTTGATCTATAGGATTCAATGGGCTTTGAAATATCTTTTCAAAGATTCTACAAAAAGAGTGTTTCCAACCAGTGAAGTCAAAGGAAGGGTATTATTCTGTGACATGAATCCACACATTGAAATGTGGTTTCACATATAGCTTCTTTCCAGTTTTTATCACTGGGTATTCAGTTTTTCCTCTCTAGAATGTCCTTTCACAGATTTTACACAAGGAGTGTTTCTAACCTGTTGAATCAAAGAAAGTTTTAACTCTGTGTGATTAATTCACACATCACAAAGTGATTTTACAGCTAGCCTGTTTCTAGCATTTATTGTGGGATATTCAGTTTTTCCCCATAGACCTTAATGGGCTCCAAAATATTCTTTTGCAGATTCTACAAAAAGTGTTTCCAAATGGCTGAATTAAAATAAAGGTTTGACTCTGAGAGTCCACACGTCACAAAGAGGTTTCACAGATGACCTCATTCTAGTTTTTATCACAAGATATTCGTTCATTCCCTATAGGTCTCAAAGGGCTTTGAAGTGTCACTTCATGGATTCTACAAAATGAGTGCTTTACAACCTGTTGAATCAAAAAAAAAAAAATTTATCTGTGAGATGAATCCACACATCACAAAGCCGTTGCACACATAGCTTCTTTCTAGTTTTTATAGTGGATATTTGACTTCTACATATATAAGTTTCAATAGACTTTGAAGTGTTCCTTCAGAGATTTTACATAAAGAATATTTCCAACTCCTGAATCAAAAGAAAGATTTACCTCTTTGAGTTGAATACACACATCACAAAGCAGTTTCACAGATAGCTTCTGTCTAGTTTTTGTCATGAGATATTTGGTTTTTCTCCATAGGCCTCAATGGGCTATGAAATGTCCCTTCACAGATTCTACAAAAAGAGTGTTTCCAACCTGCTGAATTTAACAATAGATTTAACTCTGTGAGATGATTCCCCACATTGCTAAGAGGATTCACAGATGAGTTCTTTTTAATTATTATCGAGGTATATGCTGTTCTTCTCTATAGGCCACAATGGCCCAGAAATATTCCTTCAGAGATTCTACAAAAAGAGTGTTTCCAACCTGATGAATTGAAATAACAGTTTAGCTCTGTGAAATTAATGCACACATCACAAAGTGATTTCACAGATAGCTTCTTTCTAGTTCTTTTCACTCAATATTTGGGTTTTCCCTATAGGCCTCAATTGACTCAGAAATATTCCTTCACAGATTTTACACAAAGAGTGTTTGCAACCTACTGAATCAAAAGAAAAGTTTAGCACTGTGAGGTGAATCCACATATCGCAATGCAGTTTCACAGATAGCTTTTATCTAATTTTTATCATGAGATATTCAATTTTTCCCTGTAAGTCTCAATGGGTTCCCAAATATCACTTCACAGATTCTACCAAATGAATGTTTCCAACCTGCTGAATCAAAATAAAGCTTTAACTTTTTGAGATAAATCCACACATCACAAGCAAGCATATTAAGTAGCTCCTTTATAGTTTATTTCACAGGACATTTGGTGTTTTTTTCTGTAGGCCTCAATGGGCATGAAGTGTTCCTTCACAGATTCTACAAAAAGAGTGTTTCCAACCTTTGAATTGAAAGAAAAGTTTAGCTTTGTGATGTTAATCCACATATCACAAAACAGTTTCAGAGATAGCTTATTTCTAGTTCTTATTGTGGGATATTCAATTATTCTCTATAGGCCTCAAGGAAATCTGAAATGTCCCTTCTATCTAGTTTTTTTCTTTTTCTTTTTTTTTTTTTTTTTTTTGTGGGATATTCAATTTTTCCCTATAGATTTCAGTGGGCTCTGAAATGGCCCTTCTCACAATCTACAATCAGAGTGCTCCAAACTGATGAATGAAAAGAAGAGTTTTACTCTCTGAGGTGAATCCACACATTACAAAGTAGTTTCACAGTAGCTTCTCTTTAGTTTTTATTGGGGGATATTCGGTTTTACCCTATGGGACACAAAAGGCTTCAAAATGTTTTTTCACAGATTCTCCAAAAAGAATGTTTCCAACTTGCTGAATTGAAAAGAAGATTTAGCCTTTGAGATTAATACACACACCACAAAGCAGTTGCACAGATAGCTTTCTTCTAGTTTTTGTCACAAGATATTCAGTTTGACCCTATGGGCCTTAATTGGCTCCAAAATATCCCTTTGCAGATATTACAGAAAGAATGTTTCCAACCTGGTGAAATGAAAGAGAAGTTTATCTCTGTGAGATGAATCCACACATCACAAACGGGTTTCACAGATAGTCTCTTTCTAGGTTTTATCATGAGATATTCAATTTTTCCCTGTAGGCATCAATGGGTTCCAAAATGCCCTTTCACAGACTTTACAAAAAGAGAGTTTTAGCATGCTGAACCAAAAGAAAGGTTTAACTTTTTCAATTGAATACACACTTTGCAAAGCAGTTTTTAAATAGCTTCTTTCTAGCTTTTTAAATGGGATATTTGTTTTTACCTTTAGGCCTCAATGGGCTCGGAAATTTCCCTTTGCAAATTCTATGAAAAGAATGTTTCCAACCTACTGAATCAAGAGTAAAGTTTAAGTCTGTGAGATTAATCCACACATCGCAAATAGGTTTCACAGTTAGCATCTTTCTAGCTTATATTGTGAGATATTTGATATTTCCCAGTAGACATGAATGGGCTCCTAACTGTCCCTTTACAGACTCAATGAACAGAATGTTTCTAAGGTGCTAAACAAAAAGAAACTTTGAGTTCTGTGAGATGAATCCAAACATAACAAATCTGTTTCATGGATAGCTACTTTCTAGTTTTTATTGTGGGATATTTAATTTTTTCCCTATAAGCCTCAATGGGCTCCAAAATGTCCCTTCACAGTGTCTACAGAAAGAGTGTTTCCATCCTTCTGAATCTAAAGAAAAATTTAGCTCTGGGATATTAATCCACACATCAAAAAGTGATTTCACAGATAGCCTCTTTCTAGTTTTTATTGGGGGATATTCTGTATTTCCCTAGAGGCCTCAAAGGGCTTTGAAATTTCCCTTCACAGATTCTACAAAAAGTGTTTCCAACCTGCTGAATCAAATGAAAATTTTAACCTGTGAGATTAATCCACATACCACAAAGCAATTTCACAGATAGCAACTTTCTAGTTTTTATTGCAGGATATTCCATTTTTCCCTGTAGGCCTCAAAGGGATTTGAAATGTCCCTTGCAGATTCTACAAAAAGAGTGTTTCCAACCTGCCGAATCAAACAAAAGTTTTAACTCTGTGAGAGGAATCCACATAGTGCAAAGGGTTTCAGTGATAGCATCTTTCTAGTTTTTGTCGCTGGATGCTCGCTGTGTCCCTATAGGCCTAAATGGTTGTGAAAAGTCCCTTCGCTGATTTTACAAAAAGAATATATCTCAACTGCTGAATCAAGAGAATGGTTTAACACTTTGAGATGAATCCATACATCATGAACCTGTCTGTTTCACAGATAGCTTTTTCTAGATTTTATCATGGGATACTTGGTTTTTCCCTATAAGCCTCAGTGGGCTTCAAAATATTTCTTCACAGATTCTACAAAATGATTTTTCAATCTGATGAGTCAAAAGATAGGTTTATGTCTGTGAGATAAATTTACACATAGCAAACCAGTTTCACATCACTTGTTTCTACTTTTTATTGTGGAATGTTCATTTTTTTTTTTTTTCTTATAGGCCACAATGAAATCTCCCTTTGCAGTTTCTACAAAAAGATTGTTTCCAACCTCCTGAATAAAAAGAAAGGTTTAACTCTGGAGATGAATCCTCACATTGCAAAGTGGTTTCACAAATAGCTTGTTTGTATATTTTATCATGGGATATTCTTATTTACCCAAGAGGCCTCAGTGGATTCTGAAATGTCCCTTCATAGATTCTACAAAAAGAGTATTTCCAACCTGCTGAATAAAAAGAAAAGTTTAACTCTGTAAGAAGAATCCACGCATCCCAAAGCAGTTTCACAGAGAGCTTCTTGCCAGTTTTTATCGTGAGATATTCAGTTTTTCCACATAGGCATCAATGGGCTCTGAATTGTCCCTTCACAGTCTACGAAAACAGTGTTTTCAAGCTGCTGGATAAAAGAAAGGTTTAACTCTGTATGAAGAACCCACACATTGCAAAGCAGTTTCACGGATAATCTCTGTGGAATTTTTACCATGGGGTATTCAGTTTTTCCCTATAGGCCTCAATGGGCTTTGAAATGTCCCTTCACACATTCTTCACACCAACAAGAGTTTTCCAACCTGCTGAATCAAAAGAAAGGTTTAACTCTGTGAGATAAATCCACACATTGCAAAGCAATTTCACAGATAGCTTCTTTCTATTTCTATAGTGGGATATTCTGTTTTTCCCTGTAGACCTCAAATGCCTTTGAAATATTTCTTTGCTCATTATATTAAAAAAGTGTTTCCAATCTTCCAACAAAAAAGAAAGGTTAATTTTTGTGAGATTAATCCATACATTGCAAATAGGTGTCAAACATACCTTTCTTCTAGATTTTATCATGGGATATTCGTTTTTTTCTGTATACTCCTTAATGGAATCCAAAATGTCCCTTCATAGATTCTAAGAAAAAAAAAAAACAGTTTCCAACCTGCTTAATTGAAAGAAAGTTTTAACTCTGAAAGATGAAACCACACATCAGAAAGTAGTTTCACAGACTGCTTCTTTTTAGTTTCTATGGTGAGATATTTGACTTTTCCCTATAAGCTAAAATGGGCTCTAAAATGTCCCTTTGTAGATGCTACAAAAATAGTGGTTCCAACCTGCTGAATCAAAGAACGGTTTATCTCTGTGTGACAAATCCACACATTAGAAAGCGATTTACCGGAGAGATTCTTTTAAGTTTTTATGGTGGGATATTCAGTTTTACCCTATTGGCCCCAATGGGCTCCCAAATGTCCCTTTGCAGGTTCTACAAAAAGCATGTTTCCAACCTAATGAATAGAAAGAAAATTTTGTTTCTGTGAGATGAATCTGCACATCTCAAAGCAAATTCCCAGATAGGTTGTTTGTAGTTTTTATGGTGGGATATTCAGTTTTTGCCTATAGGCCAAAATGGTCTCTCAAATGTCCCTGCACAGATTCTACAAAAATAGTGTTTCCAACCTGCTGAATCAAAAGAAAGTTTTAACTCTGTGAGATGAATCCAAACATCACAAAGTAGTTACACAGATAGCTTCCTTCAAGTTTTTATCTTGTGAGACACAGTTTTTCTCTATTAGCCTCTATGGGCTATGAAATATCTCTTCACAGATTCTATAAAAAGAGTGTTTCCAACCTACTGAATCAAGGGAAAATTTTAACTCTGTGAGATGATTCAACACATTGCAAAGTGGTTTCACAGATACTTTCTATTTTTTTTATTGTGGGATATTCAGTTTTTTCCTAGAGACCTCAATGTGTTCTGAAATGTTCCTTCACAAATTCTACAAAAATAGCATTTCCATCATACTGCATCAAAAGAAAGATTTAATACTATTGGATAAACCCACACATCACAAAGAAGTTTTGTAGTTAGCTTCTTTCTAGTTTTTGTCTAGAGATATTTGATTTTTTCCTATAGGCATCAATGGGCTCTGAAATGTCCCTTTAGAGAGTCTACAAACAGAGTGTTTCCAATCTGGAAAATTATAAGCAAGATTTAACTCTGTGAAAAGAATCCACACATTGCAAAGCAGTTTCATAGATGGCTTCTGTGTAGTTTTTGCCTCGGGATATTAAGTTTTACCCTGTAAGCCTCAATGGAGTTTGAAATGTCTCCTTGCACATTCTACAAAAAGCATTACCAATCTGCTGAATCAAACGAAAGGATTAACTCTGTGAGATGAGTCCACATATCACTAAACATTTTCACAGATAGCTTTTTTTCTAGTTTGTATCTTGGGATATTCGGTTTTTTCTTCTTGGACACAATGAACTGTGGAATATAGCTTCAAGATTCTACAAAAAGAGTGTTTTCAACATGCAGAATCAAAAGAAAGGATTAACTATGTGAGATGAGTCTAAACATCGCAAAGCAGTTCCACAGATATCTTCTTTCAAGTTTTTATCATGATATATTTGGTTTTTCCCCATTGGCCTCAATGGGCTTTGAAATGTCTCTTTGCAGATTCCACAAAAAGAGTGTTTTCAACCTGCTGAATAGAAAGAAAGTTTTAATTATCTGAGACAAATCTGCACATCACAAAGCGAATTACCAGGCATTACATTATTAGTTTTTATGGCAGCATATTTGGTTTTTCCCCATAGGCCATAATGGGCTCTGAAATGTTCTCTCACTGATTCTAGTAAAAGAGTGTTTCCAACTAACTTAAACAAAATAAGGGGTTAACTCTTTGAGAAAAATCCGGACATCACAATGAGCTTTCACAGATAGCTTCTTTCAAGATTTTATTGCAGGATATTTTGTTTTTCCCTATGACCTTCAATGTGCTCCCAAATGTCCCTTCACAGATTCTACCAAAAGAGTGTTTCCAACCTACTGAATCCAAAAAAAAGTTTTAACTTGGTGGGGTGAATCCACACATCACAAAGTGGTTTTACAGACAGTTTCTTTCTATTTTTTATCATGGGATATTCTGACTTCAGTTTGTTCCAAAATGTTTTTTTGCAGTTTCTACAAAATAGCATTTCCAACTTCAAATAAAAAAGATATAATACTGTTAGATGAACCCTCACTTCAAAAAGCAGATTCACAGATAGCTTCTATCTAGTTTTTATTTTTATTTTTATTTTTTATTTTTTGAGACGGAATCTCACTCTGTCGCCCAGCCTGGAGTGCAGTGGCCGGATCTCAGCTCACTGCAAACTCCGCCTCCTGGGTTTATGCCATTCTCCTGCCTCAGCCTCCCGAGTAGCTGGGACTACAGGCACCTGCCACCATGCCCCACTAGTTTTTTCTTTTTTTTGTATTTTTTAGTAGAGACGGGGTTTCACCATGTTAGCCAGGATGATTTCGATCTCCTGACCCTGTGATCTGCCTGTCTCAGCCTCCCAAAGTGCTGGGATTACAGGCTTGAGCCACCGTGCCCGGCTCTATCTAGTTTTTATAGAGGGATATTTGGTTTTTCCTATAGGCATCAATGGTCTCCCAAAAGTCCCTTCACAGGTTCTACAAAAACAGTGTTTCCAAACTGAGGAATCAAAAGAAAGGTTTAACTCTGTGAGAAGAATCCATACATTGAAAAGTAGTTTCATAGACAGTTACTGTGGTAATTTTACCACAGGATATTCTGTTTTTTCACTATCAGCCTCAATGGACTCTGAAATGTCTCCTCACAGATTTTACAAAAAGAGTGTTACCAACCTGTTGAATCAAAGGAAATGATTAACTCTGTGAAATAAATCCACACATCATTAAGCAGTTTCACAGATTGTTTTTTTCTAGTTTTTATCATGGGATATTCAATTTTTCCCTATTGGCCTCCATGAAATGTGAAATGTCACTTCACAATTCGATAAAAAGAGTATTTCCAACCTGCTAAATAAGAAGAAAGGTTTAACTCTGTGAGATGAATCCACACATTGCAAAGTGCTTTCCAGACATCTTCTTTTTAGTTTTTAGCATGAGATATTCTTTTTTTTTTTTCTATAGGCTTCAATGGGCTCTGTATTGTCCCATCACAGATTCTACACAAAGAATATTTCCAAACTACTGAATCAGAACAAAGGTTTAGCTCTGTGAGATGAATTCACAATGTCTCAAAGGTGCTGTGTGGACAGATTCTTTCTAGTTTTTATCATGGGATGTTCTGTTTTCCTACAGGCCTAAATGGGCTCCAAAATATTCCTTCACAGATTCTACAAAAAAGAGTGTTTCCATCCTGCTGAATCGTAAGAAAGTTTTTTACGATATCTCTGTGAGATGAATGCACACATCACAAATGGTTTCAAGGATAGCATCTTTCTAGTTTTTATCATAGGATATTCTGTTTTTTCCTATAGGCTTCAACAGGCTTTGAAATCTGCTCTTGCAGATTCTACAAAAAGAGTGTTTTCAACCTGCTGAAGCAAAAGAAAATTTAAACAGTGTGAAACAAATCCGCACATTGTAAAGCAGCTTCACAGATGGGTTCTTTTTGGTTTTTATGGTGGGATATTCAGTTTTTCTCTATAAACCTCAATGGGCTTTGAAATGCCCCTTTGCAGATTCTACAAAAAGAATGATTACAACTGCTGAAACTAAATAAAAGTTTAGCTCTATGAGATTAATTCACACATTCCAAGGCAGTTTCACAGATAGCTTCTTTCTATTTTTTATCACGGGTTATTATATTTTTCTCTATAGGCTGCATTAGGCTTTGAAATCACACATCACAAGCGCTTTCACAGATAGCTTCTTTATAGTTTTTATCACAGAATATTGGCTTTTAACTTATAGAACTCAATGAGATCTGAAATGTCCCTTTGCGGATTCTACAAAGAGTGTTTCCAACCTGCTGAATCAAAGGAAAGGTTTAACATTGTGAAATGTATCCACACATCACAAAGCAGTTTCACAGATGGCATTTTTCTGGTTTGTATCATGAGATATTCAGTTTTCTTCTGTAGGCCTTAATAATCTCTGAAGTGTCCCTTTGTAGATTCTACAAAAACCCTGTTGCCAACTTGCTGAATCAAAAGGTATAACTCTGAGAGAAGAACCCATTCTTGGCAAAGTGTATTCAAAGATAGCTTCCTTCTAATTTTTATTACGGGATCATTTGTTGAGGCCAACTCAGTTGGGGAGACCCTAACCTAGTGGCACTAGAGGAATTAAAGACACACACACAGAAATATACAGGTGTGGAGTTGGAAATCAGGGGTCTCACAGCCTTTAGAGCTGAGAGCTTCAAACAGAGACTTATCCACATATTTATTGAGAGCAAGCCAGTGATAAGCATTGTTTCTATAGATTACAGATTAACTAAAAGTATTCCTTATGGGAAATAAAGGGATGGGCCAAAATAAAGGGATGGGCTCTGACTAGTTATCTGCAGCAGGAGCATGTTCTTAAGGCACAGATCACTCGTGCTAGTGTTTGTGGTTGAAGAACTCCTTTAAGCAGTTTTCCACCCTGAGTGAGCCAGGTGTTCCTTGCCCTCATTCTGGTAAACCCACAACATTCCAGCAAGGGTGCCATGGCCATCACGAACATGTGACATTGCTGCAGAGTTTTTTTTAAGGCCAGTTTTGGGGCCAGTTTATGGCCAGATTTGGGGGCCTGTTCCCAACATGTCCCCCTTCTTTGATTTGCAAAGAGGTAGAAGCAAAGGTAGCTTTGTCACGATGAGCTACTTCTTGCAGGAGTCAGGATCCACATCTACAGACTATACAAAGAGAAACAACACAGATTAAAAATACAATATCATTGAAATCACAGAGCTTCCAAAGGTTTTTATCCATTTTAATGGGTTAATAGCTGCTAATCTGTCTGTAGCTCCTTCAAGCATTCCACTTCCTGACATTACGGTCAAGTGTTCCTGGGATGCTTTAAATATTTGTTCTTTTAATTTTGCAACATCTAAAGACAAGTTTGCAGCATGTCCTTCTAGATGCTTTTTCATTCTTTCCTAAATTTTGATCTTATTAAAAGCTATTAATAGTTTCCATAAATCCTTATGTTTAGCTCCTACAGCAGGCCATATCATTTGAGGTTGAGGTGCCACTATAATGCCATGTTTCCAGATAATAGGAACTTTTGCTGTACTTCTTGCCATCTGCCATCTGACCATTTTGTTCAGACCAGCTGAACATAGTGTGGCTGTGGCATGCAGACTGAGATGTGCAATTTAAGCTAAACATCCCCTTAGGAGACCAATCAATAATGATTCCATAGGAATCATTGCACCCCCACTGTCTGTTCTGCAATGCAATCTTCTAAAACAAGTACATTCATTTTTTTCTGGCCAGGTCCAATTATGTTGACAAATAAGTTATCAAGGATGGTATTCCTTAATTATAGAAGTAGATTTATTATGGTAAATACTGAGATCAGAAAGCATGGGTAACTGTGTTGTGGAGTGATCACATCCAGGCATTATTGCCAGTCAAGATTGATAAATATGCCCAATAAGTATAACTGTTCTCTGTGTCAGCCCTTATTGAAGGAATACTCATGGCAGTGGTGATCCCTGCTAACATAGCTACCATTAAATTACTTGTTGTGACTGGTTGTCTTGCTTTCCTCAGGTTTTCTTCTGCCATCTGTGATAGCTTCTTGATTGGTCCCCAGGTGGGTGGCTGTGTTTGACAGGTGTTGCTTGTGAGAGCTGGCATCCTCCTCAGTGTCAGTCTTGGCATGGCTGCAACCAGGGGATCCTCGGGATCCTCCCAGAATCTCTTCCTTGGTATCTGGCTTATGATAAGGTTTCAGGTGTCTTGATGGTACCCAAATCAGTGTTGATTCAGTCCTGGAGAAACACAGGCATAACCTCTACCCCAAGTTATTATTTTAAGGTTTTATAACTGAATTAATGGATCTTAAATAAGTTAACATTCTCCATTTACCTGATTTTTTCTTAATTATGAAGACTGGAGAATTCCAAGGGGAAAATGTTGGAGTTATGTGTCCATTTTCTAATTGTTCAGTAACTAATTCTTCTAAAGCCACCAGTTTTTCCTTATTTAGCAGACGTTGTTCTATCCAAATTGTTTTATCTGTTAAATATTTTAAAGGTATAGGTTTGGAGGCTTAACAATGGCCGCCATCAAAAATGATATCCTAAACCTCAGCAGGAACTTTGTCTTTCCACTTGAAGTGGTTCTTTCAAACCTTGCAATTTTTTTTCCTAGTCCCATACCAGGGACATACCCCATTTCATGCATCATATGTTGACTTTGAGGGCTATATTATTGTTCTGGAATTAGAACTTGTGCTCTCCATTGTTGTAATAAATCTCTTTCCCATAAATTTATAGGTACAAAAGTTATAATTGGTTGAATATTCCCAGATTGTCCATTGGGCCCTCCACAATGCAAAATATAACTACTTAGATTTACTTCAGGGGCTTTAGCAATTCCAACTATGTTAAATTGAGTGGGTTGAATTTACCACATGGATGGCCAGTGCCATAGAGAAATGATTGAAATGTCTGCTCCTGTATCTACCAAACCTTTAAATTTCTTTCCCTGAATAGTTATTTCACAGATAGGATGTTTATCAGTAATTTGATTCACCCAATAAGTTGCTTTTCTTTGTTTATTTGTGCTTCCAAATCCTCATGTTCATTTAATTTCACTTTTCCCCATTTCCACATATGGCACAACCAGGAACTGTTCTATATACTCTCCTGGCTCTGCTTTCCAGGGAACAGAAGTAGACATAAAAATTTGAATTTCCCCATTGTAATCTGAATAAGTTACTCCTGTATGTATTTGCACTGCTTTTAAACTTAAACTAGACCTTCCTAGAAGTAATCCTATCATCCCTGCTGGCAAGGGTCCACAGACTCCTGTTGTGGCCTTTTGCAGGGGTTCCCCAGGTCGAAGGCTCACAGCCTTTGTGCAGCACAAATCTACTGTGGCACTACCAGCTGTGTCAGGGGACAGACATTTTGCAGGGGTCAGGAAATAGCCTGAGCCGGAAATGCCCCAGTTTGGAATAGGGTCTAGGACAGGCCTGTCATGGTGTTTCCCAAATGTAAAAGGAAAAGACTCAAAGTAGCTATAATATTTTCCTGAACTAAGGTGGTCATTCGAAGTGCTGCTTGAAAAGTCAATGGGGCAACTACTTTTCACCTAGTGTCCTCCAGAAAAGAAAGATCTGGAGGGTCAGGTCACTTTTTTTCTTCAAAATAATAATGAGGGGGTGCAGAAGGGTAAGGATAAATCTCTCCCTCCTTTGCCACTTTAGTTTTACCTGGCAAACAAACCTGCTCTGGAACTTCTTCTGTTACTTTGTTATACTCTCCTTCCTCTTCATCATTACAGCGAAAAGTTTCCAAGGTGAAATGAACTAGAGCCCACACTTGTCACATTGTTACCCTGATGCTTCTGAGCTCCACTTCTTAATCACTGTGGGGATTGCTTTAAGAGTACTTGGGTGTCCTACAGCTTAGTTCCATGTTTTCCAACCATTGCTCTGGTGACCCTTCAACCTGGGTTTGAGTCCCCACATATGGGTGCCATTTACCAACACCAGTTCAGTCGGGGTGACCCTAACTCAGCGGAGCTAGAGGAACCAGAGAAACACACATAGAAATATAGAGGTGTAGAGTGGGAAATCAGGGGTCTCACAGCCTTCAGAGCTGAGAGCCTTGAACAGAGATTTACCCACATATTTATTGACAGCAAGCCAGTGATAAGCAGTGTTTCTATAGATTGTAGATTAACTAAATGTATTCCTTATGGGCGATAAAGGGATGGGCCAAAATAAAGGGATTAGCCCTGGCTAGTTATCTGCAGCAGGAACATGTCCTTAAGGCAGAGATTGCTTATGCTATTTATTTTGGTTTAAGAATGCCTTTAAGTGGTTTTCCACACTTGGTAGGCCAGGTGCCCCTTTCCCTCATTCTGGTAAACACACAATCTTCCATAGTGGGCATCATGGCCATCATGAGCATGTGACAGTGCTGCAGAGATTTTGTTTATGGCCAGTATTGGTGCCAGTTTATGGCCAGATTTGGGGGCCTATTCCCAACATAATTGGTTTTTCCATGTAGGCCTCAATGGGAGTTGAAATGTCTCTTCGCAGATACTCTAAAAAGTGTGTTTCCAACCTGCAGAATCAAATGAAAGGCTTAAACCTGTGAAATAATCCACACATTGCAAAGTGGTTTTATAGATGGATTATTTGCAGTTTTTTAGCTGGATATTCGATTTTTCCCTGAAGGTCTCAATGAACTTCGAAATATCACCTCACAGGTTCTAACAAAAGAGTGTTTCCAACCTGCTGAATTAAAAGAAAGGTTTAAATCAGTGAGATAAATCTATACATCATAAAGCAGTTTCACAGATAGCTTCTTTCCAGCTTCTGTAGTGGGGTATTCAGATTTTTTCTGTAGGCATTAATGAGCTCCAAAATATCTCTTCACAGACTTTACATAAAAACAGTTTCCAACCAGCTGAATTGAAAGAAAGGTTTAACTCTGTAAGATAAACCCACTCATCACAAAGCAGTTCACAGATAACTTCTTTCTAGATTTTATCACAGTATATTCAATTTTTTCCTATAGGATTCAATGAGCTCTGAAATGTCCCTTGAGGATTCCAAAATGAATGTTTCCAACCTGCTGAATGGAAGGAAAGGTTCACCTCTGTGAGGTGAATCCACACATCACAAAATGGTTTCCAGATATCTTCTTTGAAGTTTTTATCGATGCATATTAAGTTTTTTTAATAGGTCACAATAGGCTTGAAATTTCTTTTCACACATTCTGCAAAAAGATTGTTTTCAACCTGCTGAATCAAAAGCAAGGTTTAACTCTGTGAGATGAACCTACACATCACGAAGCCATTTCACAGATAGCTTCCTTCTAGATTTTATCGTGGGATATTCGAATTCGCCATATAGACTTCAAGGATTCCAAAATGTCCCATTGCAGGTTCTACACAAAGAGTATTTCCAACCTGATGAATCAAAAGAAATGTTTAACTCAGTGAGATCACTTCTTTCTAGTTTTTATCTTGGGACAGTCAGTTTTTCTCTACAGGCCTCAATGAGCTCTGAAATGTCCCTTTGCAGATTCTACAAAAAGAGTGTTTCCAACCTGCTGAATGAAAAGAAAATTTTAACTCTATGAAATAAATCCAACATGGCAAAGCAGTTCATAAATAGCTCTTTTTTTGTTTTGGTCATTGGATATTCAGTTTTTTCCTATAGGCCTCAATGGTCTTCAATATGTCCCTTGGCAGACTCTACAAAAAAGAGTATTTCCAACTTGTTGAATCAAACATGTTTAACTATGTGAGATCAATCCACACATTGCAAAGCAATTTCACAGATAACTTTTTTTCTAGTTTTTATGGTGGGATATTCTGTGTTTAACTATAGGCCTCTATTGGCTCCAAAATGTTCATCTGCAGATACTACCAAAAAAGTTTCCAAACTGCTGAATCAAAAAACAAACAAACAAACAAACAAACAAACAAACAAAAACTATTTAGCTCCGTGAGATGAAACCACATATCACAGAGAGATTTCAGAGACAGGCTTCTGTCTAGTTTTTATCACAGGATATTTGTTTTTTTCCTATAAACCTCAATTGACTCTGAAATGTCTCTTCACAGATTCTACAAAAAGTGTTACCAAGGGGTTGAATCAAAAGGAAGGTTTAACTCAGTGAGATGAATCCACACATTGCAGGGAGGTTTCACAGAGAGCTTCTTTCTACTTTTTATAGTGGGACATTCCCATTTTCCCTGTAGGCCTAAATGTGCTCCAAAATATCCCTTCACAAATTCTAAAAAAAAAGAGTGTTTTCATTCTGCTGAATCATAGGAAAGTTTTAACCCTGTGAGATGAATCCACACATGACAAAAGGTTTCACAGATAGCTTCTTTCTACTTTTTATCTCAGGATACACAGTTTATCCCTATAGGCTTCAATGGACTTAAAAATCTCCTTTGGAAATTCTACAAAATTGTGTTTCCAACCTGCTGAAGCGAAAGAAAAGTTTTACTTTGTGAAAATCATCCACACTTTTTTTTTTTTTTTTTTTTTTATACTTTAAGTTCTAGGGTACATGTGCATAACGTGCAGGTTATATATGTATACATGTGCCATGTTGGTGTGCTGCACCCATCAACTCGTCAGCACCCATCAATTCATCATTTATATCAGGTATAACTCCCCAATGCAATCCCTCCCCCCTCCCCCCTCCCCATGATAGG